>NC_056731.1:1331471126-1331572591 GCF_019279795.1 Protopterus annectens | reverse complement strand
AAACCTTTTAAAAAAAAAAAGTTCTGAAATTCAAATGCCTGTCAATTTTACTGCGGACAGAAAAAAAAACCAAAAAATTTTCAAAAGGCGGGGAAAAAATTAAAACCCCCCCCCTGCCAAGGGACCCCCCCGTTTCTTTGTAAAATTTTGGAAAAGGGAAAAACCAAAAAAAGGGGGCCAAATTTTTAAAATACCCCAAAAACCAAAAAAAGGGGAGGAGATGCAGACTCCACAGAAGCCACCCCAACCAAGAATCAAACCAGAAAACCTATAGCTGTGAGGCAACAATACTACCACCGCACCATCAATTATGCAGGGAATTAAACATTCAGAAACCTGAAGTCTGAAATTCAAATGCCTGTCAATTTTACTGCGGACAGAACAAAAAATTTTCAGCAGAGACGCAGGGATTAAAACTGCAGACACGTCTTTGTAAAATGGCAGGGCACCAGAGCAAATGCACACAAAGACAGGGAGGAGATGCAGACTCCACACAGAAGCCACCCCAACCAAGAATCAAACCAGAAAACCTATAGCTGTGAGGCAACAATACTACCACCGCACCAATTATGCATGGAATTAAACATTCAGAAACCTGAAGTCTGAAATTCAAATGCCTGTCAATTTTACTGTGGACAGAACAAAACCAATTTTCAGCAGGGATTAAAACTGCAGACACGTCTTTGGAAAATGTCAGGGCACCAGAGCAAATGCACACAAAGACAGGGAGGAGATGCAGACTCCACACAGAAGCCACCCCAACCAAGAATCAAACCAGAAAACCTATAGCTGTGAGGCAATACTACCACCGCACCAATTATGCAGGGAATTAAACATGCAGAAACCTGAAGTCTGAAATTCAAATGCCTGTCAATTTTACTGCGGACAGAACAAAAAATTTTCAGCAGAGATGCAGGGATTAATACTGCAGACACGTCTTTGTAAAATGGCAGGGCACCAGAGCAAATCCACACAAACACAGGCAGGAGATGCAGACTCGACACAGAAGCCACCCCAACCAAGAATCAAACCAGAATACCTATAGCTGTGAGGCAACAATACTACCACCGCACCAATTATGCAGGGAATTAAACATGCAGAAACCTGAAGTCTGAAATTCAAATGCCTGTCAATTTTACTGCGGACAGAACAAAACCAATTTTCAGCAGGGATTAAAACTGCAGACACTTCTTTGTAAAATGGCAGGGCACCAGAGCAAATCCACACAAAGACAGGGAGGAGATGCAGACTCCACACAGAAGCCACCCCAACCAAGAATCAAACCAGAAAACCTATAGCTGTAAGGTCACAATACTACCACTGCACCATCAATTACGCAAGGAAGTAAACATTCAGAAACCTGAAGTCTGAAATTCAAATGCCTGTCAATTTTACTGCGGACAGAACAAAAAATTTTCAGCAGAGACGCAGGGATTAAAACTGCAGACACGTGTTTGTAAAATGGCAGGGCACCAGAGCAAATCCACACAAACACAGGCAGGAGATGCAGACTCCACACAGAAGCCACCCCAACCAAGAATCAAACCAGAAAACCTATAGCTGTGAGGCAACAATACTACCACTGCACCATCAATTATGCAAGGAATTATCCTAAATTCAAATGCCTGTCAATTTTACTGCGGACAGAACAAAACCAATTTTCAGCAGGGATTAAAACTTCAGACACGTCTTTGTAAAATGTCAAGGCACCAGAGCAAATCCACACAAAGACAGGGAGGAGATGCAGACTCCACACAGAAGCCACCCCAACCAAGAATCAAACCAGAAAACCTATAGCTGTGAGGCCACAATACTACCACTGCACCATCAATTATGCAGGTAATTAAACATTCAGAAACCTGAAGTCTGAAATTGAAATGCCTGTCAATTTTACTGCGGACAGAACAAAACCAATTTTCAGCAGGGGATTAAAACTGCAGACACGTCTTTGTAAAATGGCAGGGCACCAGAGCAAATCCACACAAATACAGGGAGGAGATGCAGACAAAAGCCACCCCAACCAAGAATCAAACCAGAAAACCTATAGCTGTGAGGCAACAATACTACCACCGCACCAATTATGCAGGGAATTAAACATGCAGAAACCTGAAGTCTGAAATTCAAATGCCTGTCAATTTTACTGCGGACAGAACAAAAAATTTTCAGCAGAGACGCAGGGATTAATACTGCAGACACGTCTTTGTAAAATGGCAGGGCACCAGAGCAAATCGACACAAACACAGGCAGGAGATGCAGACTCCACACAGAAGCCACCCCAACCAAGAATCAAACCAGAAAACCTATAGCTGTGAGGCAACAATACTACCACCGCACCAATTATGCAGGGAATTAAACATGCAGAAACCTGAAGTCTGAAATTCAAATGCCTGTCAATTTTACTGCGGACAGAACAAAACCAATTTTGAGCAGGGATTAAAACTGCAGACACGTCTTTGTAAAATGTCAGGGCACCAGAGCAAATCCACACAAAGACGGAGTAGATGCAGACTCCACACAGAAGCCACCCCAACCAAGAATCAAACCAGAAAACCTATAGCTGTGAGGCAACAATACTACCACTGCAACATCAATTATGCAGGGAATTAAACATTCAGAAACCTGAAGTCTGAAATTGAAATGCCTGTCAATTTTACTGCGGACAGAACAAAAAATTTTCAGCAGAGACACAGGGATTAATACTGCAGACACGTCTTTGTGAAATGGCAGGGCACCAGAGCAAATCCACACAAACACAGGCAGGAGATGCAGACTCCACACAGAAGCCACCCCAACCAAGAATCAAACCAGAAAACCTTTAGCTGTGAGGCAACAATACTACCACCGCACCATCAATTATGAAGGGAATTAAACATTCAGAAACCTGAAGTCTGAAATTCAAATGCCTGTCAATTTTACTGCGGACAGAACAAAACCAATTTTCAGCAGGGATTAAAACTGCAGACACGTCTTTGTAAAATGGAATGGGCACCAGAGCAAATCCACAATAAGACAGGGAGGAGATGCAGACTCCACACAGAAGCCACCCCAACCAAGAATCAAACCAGAAAACCTATAGCTGTGAGGCCACAATACTACCACTGCACCATCAATTATGCAAGGAATTATCCGAAATTCAAATGCCTGTCAATTTTACTGCGGACAGAACAAAACCAATTTTCAGCAGGGATTAAAACTGCAGACACGTCTTTGTAAAATGGCAGGGCACCAGAGCAAATCCACACAAACACAGGCAGGAGATGCAGACTCCACACAGAAGCCACCCCAACCAAGAATCAAACCAGAAAACCTATAGCTGTGAGGCTACTACCACTGCACCATAAATTATGCAAGGAATTACATTCAGAAACGTGAAGTCTGAAATTCAAATGCCTGTCAATTTAACTGCGGACAGAACAAAAACAATTTTCAGCAGAGACGCAGGGATTAAAACTGCAGACACGTCTTTGTAAAATGGCAGGGCACCAGAGCAAATCCACACAAACACAGGCAGGAGATGCAGACTCCACACAGAAGCCACCCCAACCAAGAATCAAACCCGAATACCTAGAGTTGTGAGGCAACAATACTACCACTGCACCATCAATTATGCAAGGAATTAAACATTCAGAAACCTGAAGTCTGAAATTTAAATGCCTGTCAATTTTAACATTTTTTAATCAGGACAGTCTGACTTGGAACAAACAATTTTCAGCAGAGGCTCAGGAAGAAATAATGCAGACATGTCTTTGTAACATGGGAGGACACAAAAGCAAACCCACACAAACACGGGGAGAAGATACAGACCCCACAAAGAAGGAACCCCAGCCAAGAATCAAACCCAAGAACCTGCAGCTGTGAGGCAACAATGCTACTACTACACCATCAAATATCAAGCATTGCAACATTTACAAACCACAGATATTATGAGGAACAAATCTGATCGAATGTGATGCAAAAATCTGCAATTTTTTTACAAATGGTGGTGGTGGTAGGAACTCAAGTCTTTAACACCTGCATACAGGGTACAGGGTTCAAGCTTGAGGTATTCCCTACCACACCATAAGCACCGGGGGCATTTACACACACACACACACACACACACACACACACACACACACACACACACACACACACACACACACACACACACACACACACATACACAAACTCCAGTAAAGCATAAGCACCATACACACAAACTCCAGTAAAGCATAAGCACCATACACACAAACTCCAGTAAAGCATAAGCACCATACACACAAACTCCAGTAAAGCATAAGCACCATACACACAAACTCCAGTAAAGCATAAGCACCATACACACAAACTCCAGTAAAGCATAAGCACCATACACACAAACTCCAGTAAAGCATAAGCACCATACACACAAACTCCAGTAAAGCATAAGCACCATACACACAAACATTGAAAAATAAAGGTAAAAAGCACCGTACACTTTCCTGAATATATCCAGCTAATTTACATCCTTCCCAAGGCAATACTCAAAGACTCGCGAGATCCCAAAGAAAGCCCGAGATCCCAATGCTCCTTCCCGAGTCCTGCTGCTGCTCTTGCATTCGGACGAGACCCATAATCCTAGCGAGTCTGTGCACTTTAAAGTGCACAGGCGTCCTTGTGTCCCCTATGCACACACGCCACAAGCAGCTTACACACACACAAGCTTACTTACACACACAAGCTTACTTACACACACACACACACAAGCTTACTTACACACACACACACACACACAAGCTTACTTACACACACACACACAGCTTACTTACACACACACACACACACACTTACTTACACACACACACACACACACACACACACACACAGCAGCTTACTTACACACACACACACAAGCTTACTTACACACACACAAGCTTACTTACACACACAAGCTTACTTACACACACACACAAGCTTACTTACACACACACACACAAGCTTACTTACACACACACACACACACACACACACACAAGCTTACTTACACACACACACACACACACACACACACACCAGCTTACTTACACACACACACACCAGCTTACTTACACACACACACACAAGCTTACTTACACACGCACAAGCTTACTTACACACACACACACACACACACACACACACACACACACACACAAGCTTACTTACACACACACAACCTTACTACACACACAACCTTACTACACACACACAGAGTCGAAAAAATAGAGAATCAAAACCAGTGTGACGAAATAACCTCCCGGGTCCGCAAAAGCGTACATATAAAAGAAATGCGATCTGCTGCACACGGCTAAAAAGCATTTTGCAGCTAGAGAGACTACTACGTAGTAGGAGCCCAAGGACTGAAAGTGCAATGTGCACTTAATCTGCCACTGAAGCTCATCTCAAACAAAACTGTGTGTGTGTGTGTGTGTGTGTGTGTGTGTGTGTGATCGCATATGTCTCAGGGTGGACAAAAACGAAAGGGCGAAGGAATACATATTTTATAAAGTCCGCAAACCATGCAGGAGCTTCAGCTTGCATAGCGTAATTATCACACCAATCGCAGTTCAGCAAGTTCAGTAAAATCAAGCAATGGCTCCAACTCTTCTTTTAATCACACAAGAGCGTCCTTTAACTGACACTAAATAAAGGATTTTCTTGTGTGATTAAAACACGAGTTGAGTAGTTACTGATTTTACTGAACTTGCTGAACTGCGATTGGTGTGATAATTACGCTTATGTAAGGTGAAGCGCTGCATGAGACTGGTTGGCGGATTTTATAACGTTTTTAGCAGGAACGATGTATCTCTGGAGGGCGTTGTCTACATTCAGTATACGTTTTCAGTCGTCGTTGTCTGCGCACCTCGTTTAGATCTTTGCTGATCCCTGGGACGCGAAATTAATCTTCCAAAGCTGTATTATGCAGATAAAATTGTTTGTAGAGAAACGTTTTTATCTGCATAATAACGCTTGTGAAGATTAAATGTTGGGAGACCGGAAACGAGTGTGGAAATGTGTGCGTAGTCATGCACGCGGTCGATAGCGTGTACATATATAAACTGTGTGCGTGTAGTTTTTAAATGCAAAAAAAAAAAAAAACACGCCAGGGATTTCTAAGGGGGAAAAACACATTCACTCGGCACCAGGCATTCACTAGCTTTCACATACACACAACCCACTAAACAAGCACATTCACATACACACAACCCAGCAGCCATCCAACCTAACGTTCAGCAACTAAAACGCGGAGACCACAAATATAAAAAGCTAAATTAACAAACCCGCAGCCCGAACGCATACACACAACACAGCAGCCATCCAACAGAGCTCTGCACCACCGTTCAACAAGAGCAAACACGCGGCGACCACAAAAAAAATACATTAAATATTCCAATGCATCTAAAATAAAATCTCAGCGCAACAGCAAGGAATTAAATTAAATAACTCACCTTAAATCCAACTAAGCAGAATGCAATATTACAGGCAATGCTGAAGTCCTTCACTCTAATGCTCTCGACAGTTTTCACTTCCGAGAAAGGGAGTTCCATACAGCAGATGCGGAGATTTATTGGGTCAGTGGAGTGGGTTGGACAAGCAGGCTCTGACATCACCTTGTGGGAGGTACAAAGGCTACTGCTACACGAAAGTACCCGTAACTTGCACAGAAATGTAGTAGATGTGACGTCAGATTTTAATCGACAAGTACAGTGGTTTCAAAGGCGGGACATTTTCATTTTCAAACTTACACTGAAACAGTACGGAAGGGGAGGATGGCTAGGAGTTGAAACGCTGGAATAAATAATTTGGTAAAGCTGCAGTGGAGATTGATTTGTGCAGGATTAGTTAACAGGGGTGCAAGGAGACATCAGGTTGTGCACTAGAATTTGGTATTCCGTTGTTCTCCTTTAAGCCTTTTCTGAATACTTAAAGGTACCTAAATGTAAATATATCCTAAGATGGAAAAGGTTTTCTGTTCTCTTGCTTGTATTAAGTTACTCATCCTAAATGTATGAAAGATACCTCCAGTGTAACCCACCCTAAGTTGTAAAAGCTTCTCATTTTCTATATTGTAAATTGTTTGCAGCTATACAAGATTGTAATATTTGTATATATTTGTACACTAGTCTACTGTATTTCCAAGTCTGTAGTAATTTTATAACTGAAACTAAATACCTTATTGTAACCTTGCTAATTGATTTTGGAGCTTTTCTCCCCAGGACTCCATTGAAAATGGATTCTTTTGGCTCAATGGACTATCCTGGTAAACCAACTGCAACTAAATAAATAAATAAATAAATAAATATAAAACATGAGACAGCAATAAATAATTTTGAAACTTTTCCCACCTTTTATGTGACCTATAACCTGTGCAATTCAATTGAAAAACAAACAAATCTGTTATGGGAAAAAATATAAAAAAAAAATTACAATACGCTGGTTGCATAAGTGTGCACACCCTTAAACTAATACTTTGTTGTGTGTGCACACCCTTAAATGAATACTTTGTTGGAGCACCTTTTGATTTAATTACAGCATTCAGTCTTCTTGGGTACACACCTGCCATGAATTAAAGACACTCTGATTAACTCCAAATAAAGTTCAGCTGTCCTAGTAGGATTTTCCTGATATTTACTCAGTTGCCTGCTACAGCAAAAGCCATGGTTCACAGAGAGCTTACAAACCATCAAATGGATCTCTTTCTTGAAAGGTATCAGTCAGGAGAAGGGTGCAAAAACATTTCCACAGCACTGGATATACCATGGAACACAGTGAAGACAGTCATCAAAAAGTGGAGAAAATATGGGACAACACTTATGTTGCGAAGAACTGGAAGTTCATCCAAAATTGATGAAAAGACAAGACAAAAACAGGTCAGAGAGGTTGCCAAGAGACCTACAGGAACACTGAAGGAGCTGCAGGAATTTCTGTCAAGTACTGGTTGTGTACCACAGGTGACAACAATCTCACATATTCTCCATATGTCTGGACTATGGGGTGGGGTTACAAGACGGAAGCTTTTACTTACATAGAAAAACACCCAGGCCCATCTAAAATTTGCAAAAAAATATATCAGCCCCCAGATTTACTATTCCTCCATGCAGGACTAGCCTAGTCCTGCAAGGAGGCCATTTAGGAGCAGGATGGTAGCGTGCCATGCATAATAATGAGGCATGCTGCCTGAGCTTCTAGGCTTACATGGAGCATGTAAGAGTGCAGGGAGGCATGCCTGAGAGCAGAGCTCTCAGAATAAACATGCCCCCACAAGGAAGAATAGCAGAAAAGGGTATGAAATGAGTGAGACCACTCACAGTTGATCGTATATCCCCACCAACAGTCCCACAACAGCAACAGTATATAAAAATAAAATGAAGAAACACTTAATTTTTTTAAAAAATCCGATTAAAGCTAACCGTAGGTGTGTGAGTTTGCCCATTGCTTAGCTACGGTTAATACAGCTTAAATGGCTGAAGAAGATAACAAGGAAGATATATGCAAATCAAGCCACATATCAATAGTGTACTGAGCAGAGCATTCGCCTTACAAGCAGGCATTCCCAGTTCAAGTCCCACTGTAGCACATCCCATTTTCCATGGCAAAGCACTTTATGAGTAATATTTATGTTGCATAACCCACTAAATAACATATTTACATGAACTTGAGTACTGCAGTAAATGCACATATGAGGTATCAGTGTCATAATGAATAAGGCACTAGTAAGCAAGTTTAAGCACAAATAAGCAGTAGTAAGCATATTTAAGCAATAGTAAGTGGGCTTAAGCCAGTTTGTGTGGCAGTAAGCTATGCCTACACTGGTTAAGCAATTTATAAGCTAACTCTCTGTAAGCAGATGTAATGGCGGGTTAGCAGTGCTTACAGTCACGCAAACCCGTTTACAGCTGCTCAAAAGTGCCTTAATTACTCTGTATCCAATGGCCCTTGTTCTGGCCATCAACAAAACAAACAATGATGCAGGTCTCGAACTCAGGACCCTATACACCATAGTCACAGTTGTTAACCACCAAGCTATCACACAAATACAGAAGAAAGAGGTATCAGCAAACAAGTCAACACCATAGTAAAACCAAACTGAACCTGTGACAGGAATCAGTGTACAGTCATATGTTTCATAACCCACTAGATAACAGAAATATGTGAACTGGAGTACAGCAGTAAGCCCAGAAGTGAGGTGTAATTGTAATAGTGTTGAAGTCCCCAATAAAACACAAGGACCTCATAGAGTGTACGTACACTTTAATCATGGATACCAGGCAGTTATATAAGATGTAATGAATAAGAAATCAATGTCAAAAAGAAAAAAATAATGCAAAGTCTAATGTAAACAATGCTAAGCATTGCACAGGCCAGCTTAGAAGGTGTAAGCAATATGTAGGCCAGCTAATTCAATGCGCCCAATGTTATACCCCTTTAAACAATGCCAACCTTCATTAAGCATGTTTGCCCATAGCTTAACCTTTTCAAAACCGGCCAATCACGGAAAAGTGTGGGAAATTGGCCCTACTTAAACCCAAGAGGCAGGAATGCATTTCATAACTGGTTGTAGCTTCCCCTTGCAGGCACTATGGTAGTAAGGGAAGAAGGTGTGTGCTTCCAGGTGCAGTGCTGGTGCATCCAAGAGTCCAAGGTCATGGCAGGACTCCTAGTTAAAGACCATGCTCAGACACTGCTGCAGGGCCAGTATCAGGGCTCCCAATATAAGGCAGAGGCCTGGGACTGTCTCACCCAAGACCTCAACAGTGCCACTGGCATACCCCGAACTGGTGAGCAAGTCAGGCACCACTATGCTGACCTGAAGCAGTGTAAGGGGGACCTCTTGGAGGAGTGGCTCCAGGAGGCAAGAGCAGCAGGGGATGTTCCAGTTGTAAGTATCACCCCAGTATGTGTGTAATGATTGCCAGCTCAGGTACATCATAGATAGGTATGGCTAATTATTCCACTTATGTCCCCCACAGCTGCAATGGAGTGGGCTGCAAACCAGGAGGCCAACATCAGTCGCCTGACAAGGTTGCAACGTGAGGCAGGTCAGTAATGCTCATGCATTTACTGTCACAGGAAATAAAAAAAAAGGTAGTAGTAAATTAACTGCTTGTATAAAACCTGTATTGTTCAAGACAAGTACTGCATACACTAGAGATTATGGCAGGAAGAGTCTCATATTGTTTGTAAGTCAATAAAAGTATAATAGCCTGACAAAACAGGTCTAACTGCTGGATTGCATGTGTGTATCCTGGTATCATACGGTAATGTAGATATGCAATCATGTAATAGTACTGTAGTATTAAGCACTGTTACCCACACTGTGCACCATAAATTGAAAGTGTAAGAATGCCTGTATATGACAGGTGTAATCCCCAGATGTCATTTAGTACAACTGAGAGACACATGGACAGTAAACAGGGAAAATGCAGACAACAAAATCTGAATAGCACATGCAACTGAGATATGAACTGTTACTTTTTTTAGCACACACAGCCACGGTTCGAATCCTGCCAATGGTAGTAGTCTGCATAAAGAATCATACCCCACAACTGTACAGATATGTCCAGAATGTCTAGTAAAGTGGTACATATCTGTTGCCTATCAACCTGTCCCCCTGGGAAATTAGTGGGATGATCCCAGACATATAGGCAGCAAACAGGAAATACAACTGATTGACACACAGCTATGAGAACAAAGCTGGCACACTAGCAACTCCCCAATACCTTATGTGACTAAGAAGCCACGTATGCCCCATTTACACCCCATCTTGTCAAGCTGTGGTCAGAGTGTGTACAGTAACAGAGTGAGATGTATGTGCATAATAGTAATGTGGAATCTAGTACTGTGTGTGAGAACATTTAAGGAGTGCTAATAAACATTCAACCCACAGGTCTATCAAATACCAACACTGTGCCCAGAAATACAAGAATGATATGCAGTTGTTCTGAATAATGAGGTATTACACATCACTGTTGCCCACACTGTCCAACAACATATAACTGTCTAGGAAATCTGTATATGAGTGTTGTAATACAAAGTCAGAATGCAGAAGCACAGGGGATTAATAAAACAGAAAGCAGATAGGAGATAGTCAGCAATATCTATATACCAGACACAACTGTGATGGACAGTGTTTAAGTTGTAGCAGACACAGCCATAGTCTGAATCCTGGGAGTGGAATTAGGCTGCATATTGATTCATACTCAACAACTGTACAGATGAGGCTAGAATGTCCAGTATATGTGCCCATATCTACTGCCTGCCCCCCTGGTAAGTCAGTGGGATGATCCCAGATGTTTAGCCAGCAAACAGGGAATACACGTGATTGTCAAACATCATGAGAACATACCTGTCACTGTAGCAACCCCTAAACTGTTAGGAGAGTAATATTTCAAGTATGTCCTATCTACACTCCCATGTTGTCAAGCTGTGACCAGAGTGGGTACAGTAACAGAGTGAGAGTTATGTGCATAATACTAATGTGTAATCTGGAACTTTGTGTGGCCAGGTAGTGCTAACAAATATTGCTCCCAGTACGTTGGATACGAACACTGTGCTGAGAAATACAGACCATTATAACCTGTACTGATACTGTTCACTCTGGTATTTTAGGGAATTGTGAGTGTTGCAGTTTCTCTGAATAATAAAGTATCACTGGTCTCTGTCACCCACACTGTGCTAAATAATATAACTGTGAAAGAAAGCATGTATATGTGTGTGTCAGGTCACTAAAGGTGGAAGAGGGCAATATTCTAGATATGTCCCAGCACACCAGCATGTGGTTAACACATGGCCAGAGTCTGTGCAGAAAGAGTTGGATAGCTATGTGCAAAACAACAACCTGGAATCCGGGAGTATGTGTACAAACAGTTAGTGTTAACAAACATTCCCTCCACAGGTATACCAGGTAAGAGGAGTATACTGCAGGTAAAACCAGTTCATGTGTAATGATGATGTCAGCCATATCACTGTCCAAACTAAGGCTATATGGTAGTGTAGTAAGACTTGTAAGGTACAGATAACAGCACTGACTAGGAAAGTAATGTGGACTACAGGAACATACCAGTTGCTAATTGACATCCCCCCCCCACCATATATCCAACAAAAATCAACATACCCACCCCAACCGATATGTAATGACACCTTTGTTCTGATAATGTCCAATTGTTTGATAAATAATTTGATGTTTCCCATGTATGTGCTATAATGAATTATTCCAACATTGCTGGCATGGTGCCATCAATGTACCTGCAGTCTTATTACCACTGTGGTCCCATATATGCATGTCTTTTGTTGGCTATGCAACTGTTCCGTATCTGGTGTCTGGGTTAATGAGAATATCTATGCATGCTGTTATACTTAACCCTGGAATGTGTTGACTATTACTAACCCACAAATGATGATGAAATCTAAACACTATAGCATGTTTGGGAAGGCCGGTCCTGGTGGACCCACCTGTCCCACCTCAGTTGGCCATGGCAACGGGCTCCAGCATGTCTGTGGCCCAACCCGGGACCTCCCTCTCTGTTGGTTCTGCACCACCTTCGGGTGGAACCACCTCAGGGGGTGGGGCTCGCCCCCATGGGAGTGGGTGCGGACAGGCACCTGACACCCTTCGCCAAGTCGGGGTTGTGGTACGTAGAAAGATCAACCAGCAGTTTGATGATCTTCTATGCCAGCTTGAGGGCCACATGTCATGATTAGAGAGTAAGCCTGGCTCTGCGACTCAGCTCCCAGCACAGCCACCTTCGGGGCTGTGAAGGTGCAGTAGTGACTGCCCTTGGGTGGGGACCTCAGTCCCACTGTTACCACTAGGGGGCTTGTGGGCTTCCGATATCCCAACACCCCTCCCCATCAAAGTGCTTACCACCCACATATGTCATATACCGCCCCTGTATGCATCTTGTTTGTCTTGTCTGTTAACCTACCCAACCTACCTCCCCAAATATACGTACTACCCCTCCCCAACATCCCACTCTCACCTGAAAAAAAAAAGGGCAATCTGTTTCCACAAAAAAATCTCACCCCATACATAGCTGTCCATTTCGCACACGTGTCCACTGGACATATATAATTGGGTCTAATTGGCATCACAACTTATTATTGTTGTCCTCACCCCTCTACCAGGGGTTTGAGTGCCCAAATCTACCTCCAAATTCAGTGTATATGCACAGTTGTTGCTGTAGAAGAAATGGGCAGCTATGAACCTTCCCTACATCCTTCCTGCACATCCATGGCTATTTTTCCTACTGTCTTTCCCTCTTTGTGCCCCTTTTTGCACTACTTTCCTATCAACCCCTTTTTCTTTTCTTTTAAAGAAATTAGCACGAGGGTAAGCAGGAGCAAGCACTTTTAAGCAGCAGTAAGTGGGTTTAAAAAAACCTATAGCTGTAAGGTCACAATACTACCACTGCACCATCAATTACGCAAGGAAGTAAACATTCAGAAACCTGAAGTCTGAAATTCAAATGCCTGTCAATTTTACTGCGGACAGAACAAAAAATTTTCAGCAGAGACGCAGGGATTAATACTGCAGACACGTGTTTGTAAAATGGCAGGGCACCAGAGCAAATCCACACAAACACAGGCAGGAGATGCAGACTCCACACAGAAGCCACCCCAACCAAGAATCAAACCAGAAAACCTATAGCTGTGAGGCAACAATACTACCACTGCACCATCAATTATGCAAGGAATTATCCTAAATTCAAATGCCTGTCAATTTTACTGCGGACAGAACAAAACCAATTTTCAGCAGGGATTAAAACTTCAGACACGTCTTTGTAAAATGTCAAGGCACCAGAGCAAATCCACACAAAGACAGGGAGGAGATGCAGACTCCACACAGAAGCCACCCCAACCAAGAATCAAACCAGAAAACCTATAGCTGTGAGGCAACAATACTACCACTGCACCATCAATTATGCAGGGAATTAAACATTCAGAAACCTGAAGTCTGAAATTGAAATGCCTGTCAATTTTACTGCGGACAGAACAAAACCAATTTTCAGCAGGGGATTAAAACTGCAGACACGTCTTTGTAAAATGGCAGGGCACCAGAGCAAATCCACACAAATACAGGGAGGAGATGCAGACAAAAGCCACCCCAACCAAGAATCAAACCAGAAAACCTATAGCTGTGAGGCAACAATACTACCACCGCACCAATTATGCAGGGAATTAAACATGCAGAAACCTGAAGTCTGAAATTCAAATGCCTGTCAATTTTACTGCGGACAGAACAACAAATTTTCAGCAGAGACGCAGGGATTAATACTGCAGACACGTCTTTGTAAAATGGCAGGGCACCAGAGCAAATCGACACAAACACAGGCAGGAGATGCAGACTCCACACAGAAGCCACCCCAACCAAGAATCAAACCAGAAAACCTATAGCTGTGAGGCAACAATACTACCACCGCACCAATTATGCAGGGAATTAAACATGCAGAAACCTGAAGTCTGAAATTCAAATGCCTGTCAATTTTACTGCGGACAGAACAAAACCAATTTTGAGCAGGGATTAAAACTGCAGACACGTCTTTGTAAAATGTCAGGGCACCAGAGCAAATCCACACAAAGACAGGGAGGAGATGCAGACTCCACACAGAAGCCACCCCAACCAAGAATCAAACCAGAAAACCTATAGCTGTGAGGCAACAATACTACCACTGCAACATCAATTATGCAGGGAATTAAACATTCAGAAACCTGAAGTCTGAAATTGAAATGCCTGTCAATTTTACTGCGGACAGAACAAAAAATTTTCAGCAGAGACACAGGGATTAATACTGCAGACACGTCTTTGTGAAATGGCAGGGCACCAGAGCAAATCCACACAAACACAGGCAGGAGATGCAGACTCCACACAGAAGCCACCCCAACCAAGAATCAAACCAGAAAACCTTTAGCTGTGAGGCAACAATACTACCACCGCACCATCAATTATGAAAGAAATTAAACATTCAGAAACCTGAAGTCTGAAATTCAAATGCCTGTCAATTTTACTGCGGACAGAACAAAACCAATTTTCAGCAGGGATTAAAACTGCAGACACGTCTTTGTAAAATGGAATGGGCACCAGAGCAAATCCACAATAAGACAGGGAGGAGATGCAGACTCCACACAGAAGCCACCCCAACCAAGAATCAAACCAGAAAAACCTATAGCTGTGAGGCCACAATACTACCACTGCACCATCAATTATGCAAGGAATTATCCGAAATTCAAATGCCTGTCAATTTTACTGCGGACAGAACAAAACCAATTTTCAGCAGGGATTAAAACTGCAGACACGTCTTTGTAAAATGGCAGGGCACCAGAGCAAATCCACACAAACATAGGCAGGAGATGCAGACTCCACACAGAAGCCACCCCAACCAAGAATCAAACCAGAAAACCTATAGCTGTGAGGCTACTACCACTGCACCATAAATTATGCAAGGAATTACATTCAGAAACGTGAAGTCTGAAATTCAAATGCCTGTCAATTTTACTGCGGACAGAACAAAAAATTTTCAGCAGAGACGCAGGGATTAAAACTGCAGACACGTCTTTGTAAAATGGCAGGGCACCAGAGCAAATCCACACAAACACAGGCAGGAGATGCAGACTCCACACAGAAGCCACCCCAACCAAGAATCAAACCCGAATACCTAGAGTTGGGAGGCAACAATACTACCACTGCACCATCAATTATGCAAGGAATTAAACATTCAGAAACCTGAAGTCTGAAATTTAAATGCCTGTCAATTTTAACATTTTTTAATCAGGACAGTCTGACTTGGAACAAACAATTTTCAGCAGAGGCTCAGGAAGAAATAATGCAGACATGTCTTTGTAACATGGGAGGACACAAAAGCAAACCCACACAAACACGGGGAGAAGATACAGACCCCACAAAGAAGGAACCCCAGCCAAGAATCAAACCCAAGAACCTGCAGCTGTGAGGCAACAATGCTACTACTACACCATCAAATATCAAGCATTGCAACATTTACAAACCACAGATATTATGAGGAACAAATCTGATCGAATGTGATGCAAAAATCTGCAATTTTTTTACAAATGGTGGTGGGTAGGGAACTCAAGTCTTTAACACCTGCATACAGGGTACAGGGTTCAAGCTTGAGGTATTCCCTACCACACCATAAGCACCGGGGGCATTTACACACACACACACACACACACACACACACACACACACACACACACACACACACACACACACACACACACCATACACAAACTCCAGTAAAGCATAAGCACCATACACACAAACTCCAGTAAAGCATAAGCACCATACACACAAACTCCAGTAAAGCATAAGCACCATACACACAAACTCCAGTAAAGCATAAGCACCATACACACAAACTCCAGTAAAGCATAAGCACCATACACACAAACTCCAGTAAAGCATAAGCACCATACACACAAACTCCAGTAAAGCATAAGCACCATACACACAAACTCCAGTAAAGCATAAGCACCATACACACAAACATTGAAAAATAAAGGTAAAAAGCACCGTACACTTACCTGAATATATCCAGCTAATTTACATCCTTCCCGCGCAATACTCAAAGACTCGCGAGATCCCAAAGAAAGCCCGACGAGATCCCAATGCTCCTTCCCCGAGTCCTGCTGCTGCTCTTGCATTCCGGACGAGACCCATAATCCTAGCGAGTCTGTGCACTTTAAAGTGCACAGACGTCTCCTTGTGTCCCCCTATGCACACGCACGCACAAGCAGCTTACACACACACAAGCTTACTTACACACACACACACCAGCTTACTTACACACACACACACACACCAGCTTACTTACACACACACACACACACACACACCAGCTTACTTACACACACACACACACACACACACCAGCTTACTTACACACACACACACACACACCAGCTTACTTACACACACACACACCAGCTTACTTACACACACACACAGCTTACTTACACACACACACACCAGCTTACTTACACACACACACACCAGCTTACTTACACACACACACACCAGCTTACTTACACACACACACCAGCTTACTTACACACACACACCAGCTTACTTACACACACACACAAGCTTACTTACACACACACACACACAAGCTTACTTACACACACACACACAAGCTTACTTACACACACACACACACACACACACACACACACACACACACACACACACACAAGCTTACTTACACACACAAGCTTACACACACACACAAGCTTACTTACACACACAAGCTTACTTACACACACACACACACACACACACACACACACACACACACACACAAGCTTACTTACACACACACAAGCTTCACACACACACACAGAGTCGAAAAAATAGAGAATCAAAACCAGTGTGACGAAATAACCTCCCGGGTCCGCAAAAGCGTACATATAAAAGAAATGCGATCTGCTGCACACGGCTAAAAAGCATTTTGCAGCTAGAGAGACTACTACGTAGTAGGAGCCCAAGGACTGAAAGTGCAATGTGCACTTAATCTGCCACTGAAGCTCATCTCAAACAAAACTGTGGGTGTGTGTGTGTGTGTGTGTGTGTGTGTGTGTGTGTGTGATCGCATATGTCTCAGGGTGGACAAAAACGAAAGGGCGAAGGAATACATATTTTATAAAGTCCGCAAACCATGCAGGAGCGCTTCAGCTTGCATAAAACGTAATTATCACACCAATCGCAGTTCAGCAAGTTCAGTAAAATCAAGTAATGGCTCCAACTCTTCTTTTAATCACACAAGAGTGTCCTTTAACTGACACTAAATAAAGGATTTTCTTGTGTGATTAAAACACGAGTTGGAGTAGTTACTTGATTTTACTGAACTTGCTGAACTGCGATTGGTGTGATAATTACGTTTTATGTAAGGTGAAGCGCTGCTACATGAAACTGGTTTGCGGATTTTATAACTTTAGCAGGAACGCTGTATCTCTGGGGGACGTTGTCTACATTCAGTATACACGTTTTCAGTCGTCGTTGTCTGCGCACCTTGTTTAGATCTTTGCTGATCCCTGGGACGCTTATTTAATCTTCCAAAGCTGTATTATGCAGATAAAATTGTTTGTAGAGAAACGTTTTTATCTGCATAATAACGCTTGTGAAGATTAAATGTTGGGGAGAACTAAACGGAAACGAATGTGGAATGTTGGCGTAGTCATGCACGCGGTCGATGGCGTGTACATATGTGAACTGTGTGCGTGTAGTTATGTTTACATGCAAAAAATAAATAAGTAAATAAAAAACACGCCAGGGATTTCTAAGGGGGAAAAACACATTCACTCGGCACCAGGCATTCACTAGCTTTCACATACACACAACCCACTAAACAAGCACATTCACATACACACAACCCAGCAGCCATCCAACCTAACGTTCAGCAACTAAAACGCGGAGACCACAAATATAAAAAGCTAAATTAACAAACCCGCAGCCCGAACGCATACACACAACACAGCAGCCATCCAACAGAGCTCTGCACCACCGTTCAACAAGAGCAAACACGCGGCGACCACAAAAAAAATAAATTAAACATTCCAATACATCTAAAATAAAATCTCAGCGCAACAGTAAGGAATTAAATTAAATAACTCACCTTAGATCCAACTAAGCAGAATACAATATTACAGGCAATGCTGAAGTCCTTCGCTCTAATGTTCTCGACAGTTTTCACTTCCGAGAAAGGGAGTTCCATACAGCAGATGCGGAGATTTATTGGGTCAGTGGAGTGGGTTGGACAAGCAGGCTCTGACATCACCTTGTGGGAGGTACAAAGGCTACTGCTAAAGACTAAAGTACCCGTAACTTGCACAGAAGTGTAGTAGCTGTGACGTCAGATTTTACGAGACAAGTACAGTGGTTTCAAAGGCAGGACATTTTCTTTTTCAAACTTACACTGAAACAGTACGGAAGGAGAGGATGGCTAGGAGTTGAAACGCTGGAATAAATAATTTGGTAAAGCTGCAGTGGAGATTGATTTGTGCAGGATTAGTTAACAGGGGTGCAAGGAGACATCAGGTTGTGCACTAGAATTTGGTATTCCGTTGTTCTCCTTTAAGCCTTTTCTGAATACTTAAAGGTACCTAAATGTAAATATATCCTAAGATGGAAAAGGTTTTCTGTTCTCTTGCTTGTATTAAGTTACTCATCCTAAATGTATGAAAGATACCTCCAGTGTAACCCACCCTAAGTTGTAAAAGCTTCTCATTTTCTATATTGTAAATTGTTTGCAGCTATACAAGATTGTAATATTTGTATATATTTGTACACTAGTCTACTGTATTTCCAAGTCTGTAGTAATTTTATAACTGAAACTAAATACCTTATTGTAACCTTGCTAATTGATTTTGGAGCTTTTCTCCCCAGGACTCCATTGAAAATGGATTCTTTTGGCTCAATGGACTATCCTGGTAAACCAACTGCAACTAAATAAATAAATAAATAAATAAATATAAAACATGAGACAGCAATAAATAATTTTGAAACTTTTCCCACCTTTTATGTGACCTATAACCTGTGCAATTCAATTGAAAAACAAACAAATCTGTTATGGGAAAAAATATAAAAAAAATTACAATACGCTGGTTGCATAAGTGTGCACACCCTTAAACTAATACTTTGTTGTGTGTGCACACCCTTAAATGAATACTTTGTTGGAGCACCTTTTGATTTAATTACAGCATTCAGTCTTCTTGGGTACACACCTGCCATGAATTAAAGACACTCTGATTAACTCCAAATAAAGTTCAGCTGTCCTAGTAGGATTTTCCTGATATTTACTCAGTTGCCTGCTACAGCAAAAGCCATGGTTCACAGAGAGCTTACAAACCATCAAATGGATCTCTTTCTTGAAAGGTATCAGTCAGGAGAAGGGTGCAAAAACATTTCCACAGCACTGGATATACCATGGAACACAGTGGAGACAGTCATCAAAAAGTGGAGAAAATATGGGACAACACTTATGTTGCGAAGAACTGGAAGTTCATCCAAAATTGATGAAAAGACAAGACAAAAACAGGTCAGAGAGGTTGCCAAGAGACCTACAGGAACACTGAAGGAGCTGCAGGAATTTCTGTCAAGTACTGGTTGTGTACCACAGGTGACAACAATCTCACATATTCTCCATATGTCTGGACTATGGGGTGGGGTTACAAGACGGAAGCTTTTACTTACATAGAAAAACACCCAGGCCCATCTAAAATTTGCAAAAAAATATATCAGCCCCCAGATTTACTATTCCTCCATGCAGGACTAGCCTAGTCCTGCAAGGAGGCGGCCATTTAGGAGCAGGATGGTAGCGTGCCATGCATAATAATGAGGCATGCTGCCTGAGCTTCTAGGCTTACATGGAGCATGTAAGAGTGCAGGGAGGCATGCCTGAGAGCAGAGCTCTCAGAATAAACATGCCCCCACAAGGAAGAATAGCAGAAAAGGGTATGAAATGAGTGAGACCACTCACAGTTGATCGCATATCCCCACCAACAGTCCCACAACAGCAACAGTATATAAAAATAAAATGAAGAAACACTTAATTTTTTTAAAAAATCCGATTAAAGCTAACCGTAGGTGTGTGAGTTTGCCCATTGCTTAGCTACGGTTAATACAGCTTAAATGGCTGAAGAAGATAACAAGGAAGATATATGCAAATCAAGCCACATATCAATAGTGTACTGAGCAGAGCATTCGCCTTACAAGCAGGCATTCCCAGTTCAAGTCCCACTGTAGCACATCCCATTTTCCATGGCAAAGCACTTTATGAGTAATATTTATGTTGCATAACCCACTAAATAACATATTTACATGAACTTGAGTACTGCAGTAAATGCACATGTGAGGTATCAGTGTCATAATGAATAAGGCACTAGTAAGCAAGTTTAAGCACAAATAAGCAGTAGTAAGCATATTTAAGCAATAGTAAGTGGGCTTAAGCCAGTTTGTGTGGCAGTAAGCTATGCCTACACTGGTTAAGCAATTTATAAGCTAACTCTCTGTAAGCAGATGTAATGGCGGGTTAGCAGTGCTTACAGTCACGCAAACCCGTTTACAGCTGCTCAAAAGTGCCTTAATTACTCTGTATCCAATGGCCCTTGTTCTGGCCATCAACAAAACAAACAATGATGCAGGTCTCGAACTCAGGACCCTATACACCATAGTCACAGTTGTTAACCACCAAGCTATCACACAAATACAGAAGAATGAGGTATCAGCAAACAAGTCAACACCATAGTAAAACCAAACTGAACCTGTGACAGGAATCAGTGTACAGTCATATGTTTCATAACCCACTAGATAACATAAATATGTGAACTGGAGTACAGCAGTAAGCCCAGAAGTGAGGTGTAATTGTAATAGTGTTGAAGTCCCCAATAAAACACAAGGACCTCATAGAGTGTACGTACACTTTAATCATGGATACCAGGCAGTTATATAAGATGTAATGAATAAGAAATCAATGTCAAAAAGAAAAAAATAATGCAAAGTCTAATGTAAACAATGCTAAGCATTGCACAGGCCAGCTTAGAAGGTGTAAGCAATATGTAGGCCAGCTAATTCAATGCGCCCAATGTTATACCCCTTTAAACAATGCCAACCTTCATTAAGCATGTTTGCCCATAGCTTAACCTTTTCAAAACCGGCCAATCACGGAAAAGTGTGGGAAATTGGCCCTACTTAAACCCAAGAGGCAGGAATGCATTTCATAACTGGTTGTAGCTTCCCCTTGCAGGCACTATGGTAGTAAGGGAAGAAGGTGTGTGCTTCCAGGTGCAGTGCTGGTGCATCCAAGAGTCCAAGGTCATGGCAGGACTCCTAGTTAAAGACCATGCTCAGACACTGCTGCAGGGCCAGTATCAGGGCTCCCAATATAAGGCAGAGGCCTGGGACTGTCTCACCCAAGACCTCAACAGTGCCACTGGCATACCCCGAACTGGTGAGCAAGTCAGGCACCACTATGCTGACCTGAAGCAGTGTAAGGGGGACCTCTTGGAGGAGTGGCTCCAGGAGGCAAGAGCAGCAGGGGATGTTCCAGTTGTAAGTATCACCCCAGTATGTGTGTAATGATTGCCAGCTCAGGTACATCATAGATAGGTATGGCTAATTATTCCACTTATGTCCCCCACAGCTGCAATGGAGTGGGCTGCAAACCAGGAGGCCAACATCAGTCGCCTGACAAGGTTGCAACGTGAGGCAGGTCAGTAATGCTCATGCATTTACTGTCACAGGAAATATAAAAAAGGTAGTAGTAAATTAACTGCTTGTATAAAACCTGTATTGTTCAAGACAAGTACTGCATACACTAGAGATTATGGCAGGAAGAGTCTCATATTGTTTGTAAGTCAATAAAAGTATAATAGCCTGACAAAACAGGTCTAACTGCTGGATTGCATGTGTGTATCCTGGTATCATACGGTAATGTAGATATGCAATCATGTAATAGTACTGTAGTATTAAGCACTGTTACCCACACTGTGCACCATAAATTGAAAGTGTAAGAATGCCTGTATATGACAGGTGTAATCCCCAGATGTCATTTAGTACAACTGAGAGACACATGGACAGTAAACAGGGAAAATGCAGACAACAAAATCTGAATAGCACATGCAACTGAGATATGAACTGTTACTTTTTTTAGCACACACAGCCACGGTTCGAATCCTGCCAATGGTAGTAGTCTGCATAAAGAATCATACCCCACAACTGTACAGATATGTCCAGAATGTCTAGTAAAGTGGTACATATCTGTTGCCTATCAACCTGTCCCCCTGGGAAATTAGTGGGATGATCCCAGACATATAGGCAGCAAACAGGAAATACAACTGATTGACACACAGCTATGAGAACAAAGCTGGCACACTAGCAACTCCCCAATACCTTATGTGACTAAGAAGCCACGTATGCCCCATTTACACCCCATCTTGTCAAGCTGTGGTCAGAGTGTGTACAGTAACAGAGTGAGATGTATGTGCATAATAGTAATGTGGAATCTAGTACTGTGTGTGAGAACATTTAAGGAGTGCTAATAAACATTCAACCCACAGGTCTATCAAATACCAACACTGTGCCCAGAAATACAAGAATGATATGCAGTTGTTCTGAATAATGAGGTATTACACATCACTGTTGCCCACACTGTCCAACAACATATAACTGTCTAGGAAATCTGTATATGAGTGTTGTAATACAAAGTCAGAATGCAGAAGCACAGGGGATTAATAAAACAGAAAGCAGATAGGAGATAGTCAGCAATATCTATATACCAGACACAACTGTGATGGACAGTGTTTAAGTTGTAGCAGACACAGCCATAGTCTGAATCCTGGGAGTGGAATTAGGCTGCATATTGATTCATACTCAACAACTGTACAGATGAGGCTAGAATGTCCAGTATATGTGCCCATATCTACTGCCTGCCCCCCTGGTAAGTCAGTGGGATGATCCCAGATGTTTAGCCAGCAAACAGGGAATACACGTGATTGTCAAACATCATGAGAACATACCTGTCACTGTAGCAACCCCCTAAACTGTTAGGAGAGTAATATTTCAAGTATGTCCTATCTACACTCCCATGTTGTCAAGCTGTGACCAGAGTGGGTA
Source organism: Protopterus annectens (assembly GCF_019279795.1). Classification (NCBI taxonomy): domain Eukaryota; kingdom Metazoa; phylum Chordata; order Ceratodontiformes; family Protopteridae; genus Protopterus; species Protopterus annectens. The sequence continues at coordinate 1,331,548,968 of NC_056731.1, read as the reverse complement.
CAGTAACAGAGTGAGAGTTATGTGCATAATACTAATGTGTAATCTGGAACTTTGTGTGGCCAGGTAGTGCTAACAAATATTGCTCCCACGGGTACGTTGGATACGAACACTGTGCTGAGAAATACAGACCATTATAACCTGTACTGATACTGTTCACTCTGGTATTTTAGGGAATTGTGAGTGTTGCAGTTTCTCTGAATAATAAAGTATCACTGGTCTCTGTCACCCACACTGTGCTAAATAATATAACTGTGAAAGAAAGCATGTATATGTGTGTGTCAGGTCACTAAAGGTGGAAGAGGGCAATATTCTAGATATGTCCCAGCACACCAGCATGTGGTTAACACATGGCCAGAGTCTGTGCAGAAAGAGTTGGATAGCTATGTGCAAAACAACAACCTGGAATCCGGGAGTATGTGTACAAACAGTTAGTGTTAACAAACATTCCCTCCACAGGTATACCAGGTAAGAGGAGTATACTGCAGGTAAAACCAGTTCATGTGTAATGATGATGTCAGCCATATCACTGTCCAAACTAAGGCTATATGGTAGTGTAGTAAGACTTGTAAGGTACAGATAACAGCACTGACTAGGAAAGTAATGTGGACTACAGGAACATACCAGTTGCTAATTGACATCCCCCCCCACCATATATCCAACAAAAATCAACATACCCACCCCAACCGATATGTAATGACACCTTTGTTCTGATAATGTCCAATTGTTTGATAAATAATTTGATGTTTCCCATGTATGTGCTATAATGAATTATTCCAACATTGCTGGCATGGTGCCATCAATGTACCTGCAGTCTTATTACCACTGTGGTCCCATATATGCATGTCTTTTGTTGGCTATGCAACTGTTCCGTATCTGGTGTCTGGGTTAATGAGAATATCTATGCATGCTGTTATACTTAACCCTGGAATGTGTTGACTATTACTAACCCACAAATGATGATGAAATCTAAACACTATAGCATGTTTGGGAAGGCCGGTCCTGGTGGACCCACCTGTCCCACCTCAGTTGGCCATGGCAACGGGCTCCAGCATGTCTGTGGCCCAACCCGGGACCTCCCTCTCTGTTGGTTCTGCACCACCTTCGGGTGGAACCACCTCAGGGTGGGGCTCGCCCCCATGGGAGTGGGTGCGGACAGGCACCTGACACCCTTCGCCAAGTCGGGGTTGTGGTACGTAGAAAGATCAACCAGCAGTTTGATGATCTTCTATGCCAGCTTGAGGGCCACATGTCATGATTAGAGAGTAAGCCTGGCTCTGCGACTCAGCTCCCAGCACAGCCACCTTCGGGGCTGTGAAGGTGCAGTAGTGACTGCCCTTGGGTGGGGACCTCAGTCCCACTGTTACCACTAGGGGGCTTGTGGGCTTCCGATATCCCAACACCCCTCCCCATCAAAGTGCTTACCACCCACATATGTCATATACCGCCCCTGTATGCATCTTGTTTGTCTTGTCTGTTAACCTACCCAACCTACCTCCCCAAATATACGTACTACCCCTCCCCAACATCCCACTCTCACCTGAAAAAAAAGGGCAATCTGTTCCCACAAAAAAAAAACTCACCCCATACATAGCTGTCCATTTCGCACATGTGTCCACTGGACATATATAATTGGGTCTAATTGGCATCACAACTTATTATTGTTGTCCTCACCCCTCTACCAGGGGTTTGAGTGCCCAAATCTACCTCCAAATTCAGTGTATATGCACAGTTGTTGCTGTAGAAGAAATGGGCAGCTATGAACCTTCCCTACATCCTTCCTGCACATCCATGGCTATTTTTCCTACTGTCTTTCCCTCTTTGTGCCCCTTTTTGCACTACTTTCCTATCAACCCCTTTTTCTTTTCTTTTAAAGAAATTAGCACGAGGGTAAGCAGGAGCAAGCACTTTTAAGCAGCAGTAAGTGGGTTTAAGCCTGCTTGCGTGGGGGGTAAGCAATGTCTACACACGTTAAGCAATGCAGAAGCTAACACAGTATAAGAAACTGTAACCGGAAATTAGCAGTACTTACCTTCCTGCAAACCCGTGCAAACCTGCTTACAACTGAATTAAAGTGCCTTAATCACTCTGTATCCAATGGCCTGTGTTCTGCTCAGCAACAACAAAAAAAAAAAAGCCTCTGCAAGGCACGAACCCAGGACCCTGCACACCACAGACAAAGTGATTTGCCACTAAGCCATGCCAGATATACATAACTCTGATGGTTTCAAAAACATATCATCCAGCCCAGTCATGCAACAGTACAGGGAATGTATTCCAGCATTTGGATGTATGTGTGTGTGTAAATATATTAATATCTAAACAGATACAACATATCTATGTATATATATATATATATATAAATATATACATGTATATATATATATATATATATATATATATATATATATATATACACACACACAAATATATATGAACATATATACATGCCAATACCTACATCGACACATATATATGTCTACAAAAATATGTCTACATATACACAGCAAGTTTCATATATGTAAGCAGATATATATCTATGTAGGTATATACGGACATAGTTATATATATGTAAGCAGATATATATACCTATATAGGTATATATGGCCATACATCTGTAGAAAACAATGGTAGATTAACTAAAACATATATGTCCACATGCACCGTTAATGGGGTTGAGAGGCCCCAAACAATATATGTCTTGTACGATTAGATATACCCCCCCACAGCCAAACACGCCCACCCTGCAATACACTAGCAAGTGTTACAGATCCCATAACCAGGACATGACATGACATGGGCACAAGATGTTAACAATACTACATCCCACCTGTATGATGTCAGGCTGGTATTGGTAAGATGTCATGCAGTACAGTCTGGATCCCATAAGAAATGTAAAATGTGGAAGCTATCAACATCCCCACGATACATATACACAGACACATATATGCAGATACAGATATCTATCTATCTATATATATATATATATATATATATATATATATAGATATATATAGATATAGATATACATGTAACTAAACATACACATGCAGAGATATGTACAGTAAGGTACATATGTAGAAGGTGCACACAATATGCATCAGCCACTATGCCTACAGTTAACACCTTAACAATTGGGACATCCATGCAAATGACAATCGTTGTCTACAACATATACCCACAGAGAGGTCATAGGATAAACCTCCACACACAGGTTTGCAGAAATGAAAAACCTTTATTTGTGTACTATTACATTTTCATATGCCATGTAATATACCTGTTCAGACACTGACATCCATGTAAACAGAGTAATGCAACTGTGAAATAGTTATACTAATACAGTAGTCTGGAAAGGTTCACAACTGTTGCTGCCCAGGCCAAGCCCTTTAAATTATACAATAGTAAAGACAGACTGGGCCACAGGATACCAAAAAATCAACAGTAAGTAATACAGGTGTATAGTTCAGCAGCTTCTAATCTACACTCTGTACAAAATCACTAGGTGCTAAAGACTTCAGCTGACCAAATGGAATGCAACTGTCACATAACAAGGCAATACTGACACCATCACAAGCACACTGACAAACAGAACAGTCTGTATGGAAGGAGGCAGTAGGCCTGCATTAACCCAATATATGTAAGTAATGTAAATATAGGTGAATTTTATGGTACTGTACATCCAGATACCTTAAGGCAGCTCACCCCTGATACCCCCGCATTTTGTAACAGCCTAGGTTATATTTGGTGCATCCCCCATAGACTCAATAATACAGGGCCATATGCCACTGTTACATACACTAGCCTCTGGAGTGCATAAGGGCATACAGGTATTGTGTAGGTGAAGCCCACACATATATGGCCCCAGCCCCACCATATGTGTGGGGGATACAACAGCAGTGGACTGATGGTAGCAATGGCAGCATGCTATACTCACAGCCCACTACAGAACAACCCCTGACACCATGTCATATGTGCAAATCTTGGTATGTAGGTGGAGGACAGAGGCTGGAACACAGGCTCATATGTGGAAAACTGTTGCCATACACTATGCAAATAGCTGGTGTTACAGGATAGTCTGCAACATACCCTTAGTCAGGTAATTGAGGTTAGAAACATAAATGGATGTAGCCATGTACTGATAGCACTCAACACACACTGCCAGTGAAATATCTGACACAGGACCTGTGTGGTGGACAGACAAAACATGATAGCCACACCTCTGGCCACCTAGACGATAGGCCCACAGTTGAGAGCTATACAGACAGACTACATTCCAAGGAAAACTAGTATGTACACACACACTCTGTATCACCAGTACTATACAAATCATAATACAACTCTACTCACACTCTGTCTGTAGTTCAGAAACCTCCTGCAAATATGTAGCCGGCTTGAGTGTGCCAGTTCTCCTGGAAGAGGTATTGCTACCTGCTGTCTGTAACACTGATACCCGCACACAGGAAGGTTGTCTATCACACAGGAAAGGTAAAGGGACCACACCCACATGATATAGTGATTTATAATATGTGGTTGCCATGGCAGTGATAATTGGAAGTACTACACAGCAAGCTGCATGCAGTTAGCAAGTGGAGGACACTGATTGGTGCAGAGGCCATCACCTGATCATGTGCATCACCTACTAAAGCCAGGCAGCAATCTAAGCAAGGCAGCTCAATCCATTTACTGGAGAGAGAGAGAGAGAGAGAGAGAGAGAGAGAGAATTCTCTGCAAAATTAAAGCCTATGTCAAAGGCATTTAGCCAGCTGTCATTCAACAAGACATCATTACCACAACAGGTATGTGAAGAATATATACATATAATAGAATGTAGTACCTGGACCATCATAATGGGATAGACGATGTGGAATGATTTATTTGTGCCATCAGGTGTTGTTGTGATGATGTTCAGCTGAACAACTGCTATGGACAATAGTGTCTGTCCCTGTGGATAGTGGGCTATAGCCATTAACTGTGCATGTCAGCACTGACAGGCAAGATGTAAGCCATCATAGTGTGTGTTGTGTAAAGGGAAGTATGTATATTACATGGCCAATAGCTGGTGGTGGATGTAATGCCATTGTGATGGACATATGGGAGCCATGGCCCACCACTTGCAGGATACTCAGGTGAATCTATAATGTAGCATGCCAGAATGCCAAAGGTGTGTAATAGGGTTATCTGCAATTGGGTACTACATATACCCCCCTAATGTTAGGCCATGTCCATATGTGGCACCTGTATGTGTTGTAGCAAGGCAAAACAGTGCAGCTGTGCAGGAAGGTGTTGTGAGATTGTGGAGTTGATGTCTGAATGTACACCACATACAGGTATGAATATGCGTACATATGTCACATATATAACATATAAAGATATATATGTATATCAGCATATATGTCCAGAAATATACATATACCCATGTGTAGACATATATATGTGCACATGTATACATCACATATATCTACACATATATAGATATATACCTAAATGCACATGTCTACATATATACAAACACACACACAAACATATATGTATGTAAAGACGTACCCCATATTGCTACCACAGTGATGTGTGCTATGTGTGAGCCACCACTAGACATAGCAATACACACAGATATCTACAACTGGCAGTGTGTGCAACATGGGTGGGTATGTCACATGTTAGTCCCTTGTTGGGACCACATTGCCCCCGTCTGTGAAGTATGCAATTAGAATATGGGGAAGTATGGCAGGTACACATGTGGAGGTGGTCAGAATTGGTAGATATAGAGGACAGTCTACAGGGGTGGTATGTGACACATGTGGTGGGTAAACACCATGGATGGTGTGTGTGGTCTGTGATGTGGATGCCCTATGGGCCCCAATATGAGCACAATGGGAACAAGCCTCCCACCCACTGCTACTTACAACAGCAGTCCACGACCTGAAGGTGACTGGTCTGGAGGCTGAACAGGAGGAGCACGTTGGCCCTGTGAATGTGTACTGGGTGCCTCAGACTTATGTAGCACATCCCTCATGTGTCTGTGGAGCCCGGTATGGAACAGACGCTAGACCTGAGCTCAGGGGACAGGAATATGTCTGTGTGTGCCCTGAGGGGGGGGGGACATCCCCTGGGTGGTTCCACCTGATGGTATTGCTGAAACAGTACATGAGGAGGCCCCAGGTTGGGACACACATTTGATGTGACCAGGTATCATGGGCAGATGGGTTTGGAGAGGTAGATCTGCTGGCCAATTGAACATATACATGTTATTGTGTCACTGTTATAGAGCATATGATGGTAGTAATAGTCTACACAATGTCGTTACATATCCAACAGCATGCATAGATATCCCCAATAACACTGACTGTCAGATGTAAAGCAATCTCAAAGCAGACATATCACTGGCATATATGTATCCATAGTGGCCCTGACAATGGCATGCAAATAAATAGTCTGTAACAGGCCAGCAATGATAGTGTCCACACAGGGGACATGGCTACATTCACATAGCAGAAGGTGTGGTACTATACAATATCTGCCCAACCAGTAGTTAAGATGTAGCCATACCTAATGAGTTGTGTATACAGTTTGTTGAGGTTGATATGGTGGGGCGGTGACAAAAATGTATATTACAAACTGTGGTAACCTTGCCGTATGGGTTGCTCAGACCTGTTTTCATCTTTGTCTTTCAGCCAAAATGGCACATGCATGGTTGCCCACCTATTCCCATGCGGAGAATGAAGTGATGATAGCACACATGATCCAGCACCATCCAGTGCTGTTTGGCAGACACACACATGAGCAGCAGGAGTGGACCGCCCTGTTGAATGACCTAGTTCACAGGTTCAATGATGTCGGAGTGCACAACCACAGTTATGAGCAGGTCTGGCATCATTGTACTGACTTGCTTCACAATGCCTGTCAGCAGTCTGGGGGGATCACCTCGCCACAGGGGGGGGGCCATGCCATCCACCCCCCGACATGTGTGGAGGAGCTCCTAGCCAGCCTCATGGCACTTGCCTATCCAGACAACCAACAACCACTGGACTCCTTCATGGAGGTGGGTGTCACCCACACACTGGCCGAGGAGCATGCAGGTAAAGATACAGGACACATCACTAGACCACTGTTGTGTACATATCCATCTGCATTGGTACAGATAGATCATGCATATATGACATGTCATAGATATTTTGTGTTGCTGTATTGTAGTGATAAACAGCTGTCCAGATGTGGTAGTATCATGGGAATGTACCGTTGATGTATGGTAATACTGCACCCACCCTGTTGCACTGGCACAGGTGTGGCCACTGACATTGCATCTCTCACCCTCTTATGTAGGTCCCTCCGGTATACCTACAAGGCAACAGCCTGTAGCTGGTGAGTATGTTTTATGTAGATACTTGCCAACACACCAGGCATGTAATGGTTATGGTATATTCCATGCACACATCTAACACACCTACCCTGAATGCATGCTGTACATGTGCATTTATTGCTGCTGTGAAATGCACGGTATCACAGGGGTGACCATGATGGGGTATTGAAAGGGTATGTCAGACACCTGCATGATAACTAACATCCTGTCATTGTGGAATGTGTCCACAGGGAGTAACATACTGGTGGTAGACATGGCCTACAGTAGTGACATGTTTGGAACAACACCCATATACAGTGCAACACCAGTGTATATACCTGTAGGGCAATGGCAACTGCTGCAGAGATACACTATAGCATAAGGCATTACAGTAATCCAAATTGTCAGCTGAGTCTAGGCTGCAACATGTGGTGTTCTGTGTATGGGACACTGCAAAGTGGCACACATGTGTAGGGCTTAATTGTCATGCATCTGCATAAAAGCTGAAGGTGGGGGGTCTCAGCATGACACACCAATGCACTGCAGCAAGGATCGTAAGGATGGTAGGAATGGCTCTATCTGCACATACTCAGGTTCAGGACCTGTGGCAGCCATAACCCTACCCACACAGCAATAGTGACGGCAGTGAATGAATACCATGAGATGTGCACATATAGACCTTGCAATCATGCAGAATAGGGGACATGTGTAAGGAGACTGAACATACACTGGCAAATGCAGATGGCCCACACTGGTATTCTCCTGCCAGGAGCAGTGACTGCTGTAGTACAAACAAGAGGTGCAATAAACCGTCATGATAAGGGAGTGCACACATATTCCCACATGATGGGTATGCATTGTGGTCAGCAGCCGCACACCTAACACAATCTAAGGAACACTGCATGTGAAAGTACAAGACATATGTCACATATCGGGCTCAGGTACTGCTAAGATATGCGATGATGTGGTCCCATGGCAGACCAAGGATATGTGTGTAAAATTATTAAAGGTGTGTACACACCCCATAGAAACGGCATGTTCTGATGGTTGTCAGTGTAAGAGTATTGCAGTGGTCATACATGGTCTGTTGATGTTGACAGCTGTAAATCAGGCATCAGGCATTCCCCAATGACAACTGTCCACATATCATCCCAGATATGTGCTGCTGAAAAACATAGGGGCTGTGGGAAGTAAAGCTGACATAACTGATACAGAACTACACATTCCACAATGGGTTGTACACCTGTGATTTGGGTGCACAGTACATGGCAGGGTGCAGAACAGGTGCACAGCAATTCTGTGTACATGGGTGCAGTGGTATCCAGGGGAAGGGGCATCACCTAGTGACACAGCACATGCACCACACACATGTATACTGTTGCTAGCATGGATTGACTATAGCTGAACTGCATGCTGTTCTGTACTATATTTTCTGTATGTTGGCAGATAGGTAACAGGAAGACTGTGTGTACCATCATTGTGCAACCTCACCTGTATGTGTGTGCATGTGCATCCTGGTGGTTAGCTAGTTTGCCTGCAGGGTCACTCTGGTGAAGTGGAGGGAGGTAGATGCATGTAGGATACGTGTGTGCATGTGTTTGTGTGTGTGGCCATGTATGTACATGTGTGATTGTAGGGTTTTCATACGGCTGTACCTCCCTTTGGGACCATGCAGTACATGGACATGGTATGCCACATTACACACCAGGAATACCTGTCATGTGTGTAATCACAGGACAGCAAATAGTATAATATGGTCTGCAGCATAGAACAGGCATCCAGAGGGAAGGTAGCACCAGGTACACAGTTAATATCACAGTCAGCAGAGAGGTCACCTACAACCCACGTATGCAGCTCTACATATGCAATTGGGAAGTACTAGTCAACACCAGGGAGTGTATCCAAATATTACAGTTGTGACATGATAGGCTGAAGGAGAAGCATATCTGGCATGTACTGAGCATTACATACACATGACACAGCATTGTGATATATTATGGATACAACATAGTAGCCCACACATATAGGGGCCATGCATATCATTTCCAGACATACAGAGTGTGCATACCAAATGACAGCAGTGAGGCCATGTAAATCCACTACACACAGGTCAGGCAGGTAAAGTAGCAACAGGCCTTGTGTTGTGGCTGCTTGTGTGGGCATTTAGAGGATGTGATGAGAATGAGTGGTATCAATGTGTGTATGTTAACAAGTGTGATACAGGATGGGGTAACACATGGACATATACATGGGACTGTCTGTAAAGCCATGGACAGGCAGGTATTATGGAGGTTTGTGTGTGTGTGTGTGTGTGTGTGTGTGTGTGTGTGTGTGTGTGTGTGTATACTGTTAGGCAATGCTGTACAGGTTTTAAAGTGCGTTTATTGTTTCCCCCCACAGGTGCCGAGGTGGGTCAGGGTCCCTCCTGCATGCAATCTGATGCTGGTGTCCATACAGACACCAAAGATGATAATAATAATGTTGAGGCACAGGTGGGGTTATCAGGGGTTGGCACTGCACCAACATTTGACATCCCCTTTTAGCCACCCCATCCCCGCACACAGTTTCAGTGCCTATAGGCACCCCATCACCAGTGGCCATAGCGGGGGGACAGCTGGCAATTGGTGGCAGTGCACAGGAAAGTGTGGTAACCATGTCTACTGTGTCCAGTCACAGCAGGCATAACTGGATGTCTGGCAGGCCACCACATAGGCAGATGTCCCAGGGAACTCATGGTAGGGCTGCTGGACATCATGCCCCTGGCAGAGGCAACATAGCTGTTACCAGCAGAAGCATGTTTCAGGCTGTCATGGCGGTGCAGGCACGTATAGAACGTTACCACGGACAGGGCCTGAGGCTGTAGAGAGCTGCTCTCACATCTTCAAATGACAATGCCCGTGAATTGGCTGGTGCCATCCATGGATTAACTGAGTTCATGGATAGACTGCCTGGTGAGATGATGGCCCTCATCGACCATGGTCTGTCTGTGCTTGAACGTGTGGTAGGAGTGCGGTGATGGCCGCGTGGATGTAGACTAACAATGCCAACAGCTGGTAGTCAACGTGGATGTGCCAGGACACCAAGGGGGTCCTGTAGTGGCAGTAGCAGCCCCGACAGTGTGAAGGGTGTGCTGTCCACACCACACCACAGCCGGCCACATGCACGTGGTCCTAACCAGTCACAGGAGGGACCTGGTACCAGCGGACAAATGTCATCATCAGGTGAGAGTAGAACAATGAGGCATATACCTGGACATGTCCATGGAACCCCTGGCAGGCACAGTCCACATGTCCATGGCCAGAGGCAATGAACTGCACACCCTGCCAGGTATGGTCTGCAGCCGTCCATAAACACCTGTGTTGGGCAGCCACATGGCAGAACTGTGTGCATGCATACCCATACACTATAGAAACACATCTAGGGCAACCCCATACCTACACACACCACATCACCTCACCCAGTTCCCCACAGTACACCCTCACCTACACACATGGTGTCAAATGCATGGCCCACCCTTGGCCTCTGGAAAACCAACACCACACCCTGCGCATATTATGACACCTGTGCCCCATCCCTGTCATCCATACCATCGATGCAGGGACAGGCTGATATGGTACTGAGACACATGGTGACTGTACAACAGTGTACCACAGTGCTGCAGTGTAACATGTTGTAGGGAGTAGAGTGTGAGTCATATTTGGCAGGTAGTGTGACCATCCAGAAATGATGCCTTATAGCTGTTAGTAACACTGGTTGGTTGTGGTCTCTATAATGTTATTGATTTCTGTTGTAGGTGTACATGTGTCAGCACTAGGATCCCCTGTACATATGATGATACCTGTGCCACATCCCTGGCATCCATACCATCAATGCAGGGACAGGCTAATATGGTTCTGAGGCACACAGTGACTGTACAACAGTGTACCACAGTACTGCAGTGTAACATGTTGTAGGGAGTAGAATGTGAGGCATATTTGGCAGGTAGTGTAGCCATCCAACAATGATTTATAATAGCTGTTAGTAACACTGTTTGATTACAGTCCCTATAATGTTATCCATTTGTGTTATAGGTGTACATGTGTCAGCACGAGGATGGTCTGCAGTCATATTCTACAACAAGGTATTTCACTGTGCTGACACCATGGCTGTGACATATCTGGGGTACAGTCGAACACAATTCACAGGTTACTAAACCGGTTATTGCCTGTGCCACATGGACAGGTAGCCCGCTGAGGCATGTACACCCTGCAACCTGATGTAGACCCATCCACATACATGCACACTTTTACTTGGCAACACTTTGACTAGACCCTTATCTAGCTATGTCATGATACTGATGTGTGTGGCTTACACTGCACACACAGCACAGCGTTTAGGGTGAGGTGTGTCCCAGGTTACATGGTACATGCAGAACATCCCCCGACATGTACAGTATGCTAATGGGGGATGCATTGGGTGTAGTTGGAGGATACATAGTGTAACATACCATCATATACACATTTACAGACACATAACAGCCAGACACACATCTGCGATACCAGGGCCTATAGCTGCTAACTAACATGACCATGTCTCCAGTGTGTTAAAGGTAGGCTGCACACATCATACGCATAACTGGCTTGGATTGTGGCAACAGTTACCTGTATGATTGATGCTGACAGTGGTGGCCATAATGTGGTACATGGGACATATACCTGGTGTACCTTGGTGTAATAACAGTGTACACAGCACCCACATCATCCACTGGATATTGTACTCCCTGAAACCCATGATGACACTCTGCCATACCCACCATCACACATTGACTGTGACTGCGATACAATCCATAGTATACCCCAACATTGGTACTACAGGGATATGCATCTCATGCACATGCCATATGTGTAGTACAGCGTCAAACAAGCATAGGTTGCCTTTACATATCCCAGCTGGATACCTGTTATCTGCACATCTGTACAGGTGATGGCAGTCTTCAGCTTGGCAGGTAGCTATGCAGTAGCATGAGTGCATTGACAGACCAGTAAGGGGTATATACTGTGACACAGCTCATACACCAGGGATACAATAGGGAGGCCTCGGTGTCCAGCCATGCTCACAGGTGTGCCTGTTGTCAGTACTACATTAAGCAATCTGCTGTTGTCTGGGTTAGAACTGTCAACAGTAGTACTGCCATGATACACTACATGCCAGTGTGACAGAATGTACCCTGGGCTACTACACATATATGTAACACATTCACACAGATAACAGTGCTATACAGGCCTCATATATGTCTGTGTCTCACACATGACACTCACACACCTTGCTATTCTAATGACAGCACATAGGTACATGGCATTATATACACTTATTACAGGTTATCAGACTGGGTTGTGTGCCCTGGTTACCAGGGCTAAGCTATGCTTAGCAAGTATCAACATTGCTGCAATATAACAGCTAAGCTGATTTGCGCACTGGTAAGCGCTGCCTACACTGTGTAAGTGCCCATACATTTACCCATAGCTTAGCACTGCTTAGCTTCGCACAAACCCACACAAACCCACATAAAGCTGCTCAAAACTGCCTTAACCTCTCTGTATCTAACAGCCCTTGTCCTGTCCAACAACAAAATGAACAGTCCTTGCAGGTCATGAACTCCGGACCCTTTACACTGAAGTCACAGCACTTTAGCTATGTTAGAAACCTGGGAGGAAACTCCCAGATATGCTCAGAACTAGTTCAAAATGATGTGAAGATTACTGATCCTACAGACATTGCCAACATACTGGCTGACAGGTTCAGAGCAAACTTCTCCCCCCCTCCCCCCCAAAAGGAGAGATATCTATACCAAGCGATTGCAGCCCTCCAAACATCTCCAACGCCCAAGTGAGAACTGCTCTCTCCAAAGCAAAAAACACAGCATCCATGGGACCTGATGGTGTCCCCGGCTGTGTGCTCCACGAACTCAACGAGGAATTAAACCCACAGCTAGGACAGCTGTTTAATCATAGTCTTACCTCTGGATACGCACCCAGGAGTGGCGCACTGCAACTGTGGTCCCACTTCACAAAGGCGGTGCCTCCACCGACCCTGGAAATTACCGCCCATTAGCTTGACAAGCCTTATCTGCAAAGCCATGGAGAGGATCATAATGGACCTCATAAATAAAGACATAGGGAATTTGCAGACTTTGGATCCATCCCAGTTTGGCTTTGTCAAAGGCAGATCATGCCTTCTAAACTTGGTTGACTTTTGAAACAGTCACCAAAGCCATTGATGAGGAAAGGCAGTCCATACAGCCTACCTCGATCTGGCGAAGGCCTTTGATACAATACCCCACTCGGGTATCATTGAAAAACTCATCAGCTTAAATGTTAACCCATACATCACAAGATGGGTTGCAAACTGGCTGAGTGACAGAACCCACAGGGTCAGAGTTGCTGGCCATGTCAGACTCAAAGCCTGTCACAAGTGGTGTACCACAGGGCTCAGTCCTGGGCCCACTCTTGTTTGGCATCTACTTTTCCAGTACAAGCAAACACAGGAGGGTTATGGCTGACAAAGTTTGCAGATGACTGCAAACTGGGCCATAGTAGAAAACACATCTGACACAGATATCCTTCAGAAGGGTCTCACAGAAACGGATAACTGGTGCCAGAGCCATGGCCTAAAGTTAAATGCCAAAAATGCATAGTCATACCCTTCGGGAAAAACAAGGTTACCCCTAGCTACCAAATAGGTGGCAATCCACTGAGTACAGAAGAAGTTATCAGGGACCTGGGGACCCAGGTTGATAGTAGTCTGTCATTCGACACCCATGTAGCTAAAGTAGTTAGGAAGACCTTCTACATTGCCCACCTTATCATGAAGGGATTCTCATCTAGATCAAGGGAGGTCATAGTCTCCTATACTCATCACTCATCAGACCAATGATTGAGTACAATGCCCCATTGAATGTATCTGACCCGACACTTGCAGCAGCTGGAGGCCACAAAAGTTCCTCACCAAAAGGATAAAGGGTCTCAAACATCTGTCCTATGCTGCCCGACTGAAAGAACTCCAGCTCTATTCAGTCGCTTACCGCTGCTCAGAGGTGACCTTTGCCTAACATACAAGGCCATGTCAAACCCAGATTTGATGAATATGCTTCACCTCAAAACATCTAGATCCGTCAGAGCCACAAGGGCGGGAGACTTAAACCTCGACACGGCTATTAATAGGACGTGCTGGAGGGATAGATTCATCACCCAAAGACTCCCTATGCTGTGGAATAAAATCCCGGTATATGTGAGGCAGAGCACCTCGCTGGCCTTGTTCAAGAGAAATCTTGACCAATGGATGGGAGATCGCAGATATACCCCAGGGATTACTTCAGTGTCACTGCTCAACAGAGGCACAGCAAAATAATGGGTATAGTTCCCCATACTAAAGGGGTGGCGTAAGCCACAAAACTATGGGCTAGGCTTGTAAATGCCCTCGGGCAGATAGCCTAGTATGAACCTATGAACCTATGAACCTATGAACCACTACACCATGATCACTGTGAACACTGCAGTTGTTCTACTAAATATGGCTGTCGATATGCATATTGAGTAGTATTGAACATTTGCCTGTAGTTCCTAAATTGTGTAGTCCTTGTTATTAATATGACTGTTGCATCACATATGTTGTTTTATCATAATGTGCACATAGCAGATACATACAGAGAGATACATGTGGGAGGGTATACACAACCGTGATGTTTTCACATGAGAGGAATATGGTTATATACATATAATAGGTCTATATATGTCTACCTGTACATACACAAGTATACTCATACATATGTCTGCATACACATCTGTATAGTGCTACATATATATGGCCATGTGTACATCTCTTTGTATGTATATGTGTGTGTGTGTGTGTGTGTGTAAATATATATATATATATATATATATATACATATATATATATATATATATATATATATATATATATATATATATATATATATATATATATATATATATATATATATATATATATATATATATATATGTATATATATATATATATACACACACATATATATGTATATATACTTACGAGTTGGGAAGGTGGCCTAATGGTTAAGGTGTTTGCCTTACAAACACAAGGTGCAGGGTTTGAGTCTCACAAGGGATAATTGGCTAAGCTTAAAATGGCTCACAAGGGCAGTTAGCTTAGTACTAATCTATGAACCTATATATAGCTATGAGTGTATATAGCTATATATGTACGGACATCCTATGTGTACAGATATGCCTAGTTCTGTTGGTATATATGTAGAAATCTATAACTATATGTGCATACATATCTATTCTGATATACCTACGACTGTACATTTTCCTAGCTATATATGTACGTACATCCTATGTGTACAGATATGCCTAGTTCTGTTGGTATATATGTAGATATCTATAACTATATGTGCATACATATCTATTCTGATATACCTACAACTTTACATTTTCCCCCATAGGTTATGCATTCTCACACCTCTGCCTGTTCTGACACATAATAACTGGTGGTACAGAGGTGCCATGGCCACATACTACCCACTAGATATTGACATAGATCTGTACAGCATCCCACTGCTCTGTCTGACATACATGACTGTTGAGGGAGGCCCAGCCGCAGTACATCTGGCAAGTATCTGGACATGACATCTCACTGGGTAAGTACACTAAGCTGCTAGGCATGTAACAAAGCACTGTGCAGGCTACAGGCAGAATGGCTCAACATTGGCCTACATCTCCTATGGGGGAATGCACATGTACCTGCATATATAGCAGGCTCTACAGGCATGTCACAGCACAGGGTAAGATACACCTGTGTGAAAGTGCATAACCACAACCAATGTGAACACAGCCGCAACCACATATGGTAAGCTAGCATAATATTACAGTATATGGACTATTTGTTCAACATCATCCTCATATGTGCCACTCACACACTAACCCTACATATACTGGGCCACTATACAGTGTGGTCTGATGCCTGTCTGCAGTATGTGACATGTCTGTGTATGGCCCTACAAACATGTAAGCCAATATTGTAACATACAGTAGAGCAGCATGTAACATCAGATAGGATGGGACCAAGAACAATTACGTCTACAAGTCTGTACACAGGCCAAAGTACATATTAACAATGCACACACTGTTGACATTCATCATAAGTACACAAACCTCAGTACTGTTGCAAACAACCACAGAATGTCCAGGTTATGTCATCAAATATAACCCCTACTGTACTAACATGTGTAGCAGTCTGATATCTCACTGGCTTGTTATCAGATGTGATGACACTAATTATGGTGTACAGCACACATGCATCTCTTAATGCATGACATATGCACAAAGGTTGACAGAGTTGTAGCTGGAAGCATATACACAGGGCCAGTATTGACATGTTGCTGTGATAACCTCATACATTTACTGTTGTAACAGGGTTTGTTGCATCATATGTCCTATGAGGGATATGAAGTCAGTAACTGTCATGGCTTTCACCATCTAGAGACTGCAATCCTCACACACTACCTTCTGCAGTTCACAGATAGATGCTCTGTGGGTAACACATGAAGCCAAAGGCACCACACACTGCCCAGTTTGCAGATGGCCCTACAGATGGGGATTCCTCGTAAACATAGTACTAACATGGCAGGTATTAAAACATGTAGGACAGCCATATCCACACACACCCTTTTAAACCAACATTGCTCCAAATGCAGTCTGTAGTCAGGTCAGGCACATCCCCCTCTTGTGTATTGCCCTCTTTCCACAGTGTATGTTGTTAGAGCTAAATCCCCAATCCATCTGAGATGCTGTTTGCCAAACAACAGATCAAGTTCCTGTTTAGAGTGAATGAAAAGGCCCAACACAAACATGATGTTCCTAGATATTGGAGTGTGTTTCCATGCAATTGGCTATGGGAATGTTACCACAGCTGTTCCACATGCAATCAGCTAGGGGAGGGCTGCAAGTCATGCAGAGGCAATGAGCTGATCTTGAGCATCACTTAAAATACACATGCTGCTGCCTAAGCAAAGCGGGTGGAGGTCTACACATCTACCAGAGAGGGAGTGAGAGAGGCAGACAGAGGCAAAGACAGGTCAGGGAGGGGTGGGAGAGTAAAACTTAAGCATGTTTGTGTCTCACATCTACCAGCACAGGGTATCAAACCCCTGATGACTATGTAATGCTATCACACTTCTATGCAGTTATTGGATGCGCCACATAGGTTACATGCTGTGGACCCCTCAGAAAGTATATGTGATGGTGAGTGACATCTGCAACAGGGATATGGTAGCTATACGGTAGGTGTAGTACACGTGTCTGTCCGCATGAACAGGTGCCAGTGTCAACACAGCCACATTCTCACAGGGATGCACACACATTGACATGCTTGGCAGGGCCAGGCATACAACTCATCACTAGTGAAATTACCACAACACATTACTGTGCAGGTATCATATGCACTACACAGGTCATAGGGGGGTTATATGGGCAAAGGGTATGTGGAGGTGTCTGACATTAGACAGCATGCTTCAGTATGCCAATGGGGGTTGTAGTGAGAGTGAATGTGAACATACTCATCATACAACACAGACACACACACACACACACACACACACACACACACACACACACACACACACACGCACATGTGCACACACATGCACACATGCACACACGCACACACACACACACACACACACACACACACACACACACACACACACACACACGGTGCCAGTACTGACATGCATGGGTGCATTGATTTACTGTTTTAGCTGTCAACTGTGCCAGATGGCTATACAAGGCTAGGAGATGGGTATACCTTGGCATCAGGCCATATGACAATTCTCTGCATTGTGGCTCAGGGCTGTTGTTTCTGGATTTGCACACACAGGTGGGTATTGTATTCACCATCCAGTCAACTTGGTGACTATTGCATGTGGCCAATGCTGTGCATTGCTTTCCATGTATGTGTTCCTTAGTCCATGACATGGACGGTGTCTGCGATGTGCAGACCTCCCACATGCATGTACAGTGACATGTGGAACTGTACCTGGGGTGTCTGGCCCATGTTGTGTACATAGATTATCATCAGATGTGCCAGTCCTGGCCTCATGTGACAGGAACTGGTAATGGACAGCAGGTTTACCCTGCGCCTACATTGATAGGATGCTAATGGCATTCCCTGGTGTCAGTGGCATCTGTCAATACGGGGCATGTTTTCAGGCATGGTATGCCCTTTGTGGGTCACATTTGATGGCACCACAGGGATTGCAGGTTTCCAGTGGGGAATATAGGGAAGGTGCACTGTCTGCATGTATGTGCCTATTGGCAGATGGACAGGGTGCCATGCAATCACTCCATAGTTACTATAAGTGGGCAATATGCAGTGTACTACCAACATAGCGGCTGTTGCTTAGGCAAATGTGTGTGTATGTGTGTGTGTATGAGACATGGGTTGAGAGTATTATCTGGCTAATCCTAGTGTTGCTAACTTTGTTTGCCTGGCCTTGATGTCACATGTAGAGGTATGGATTTGCACCCCAGCCTCTCAACTATTTCACATCTGTTATCCCTGTATGGTGGACACTGTGATATATACGAGAGTCACCATATAGGAAATATGCAAAACCCGCTCCACATTGTGCCCAGTTGTTACACACTCACAACCACCTCCACACAGGATACAAGTTACAAACACAGACACACACACCTGTCATGTCTGGGATTAGAACTCCTACCTAACAAGTTTATTACACTATAACAGTGCAAAGTTATAGTACATGCCATGGAGATTAGTGGAGTACACCTTCCCCAAAGCTGTATATCACATTGGATGACATCAGCAGGATTGCCAAAGTAGGACAGTCAAATTGTAGTGAGTGTGGATAGGCTAAAATGCATTACTCCCTACACAGACATTAAAACACACACAAAACATCCACAACCAACATGTGTGGCTATAGAACTCCTAACAGAGGTCTATATCACACTACAGCATGAAGCTGTTATAGGATGCACCATGGGGATTACTGGAAAACCCATTCCCAAAAGGTGTATTTCACATTGGATGACATCAGCAGGATTGTCAAAGTAGGGAATTCAAATTGTAGTGGGTGTGGCTAGGCTAAAATGCACTGATCCCTACACAGACATTGAAACACACACAAAACATCCAGATCCGACATGTGTGGGTATAGAACCCATAACAGAGGTCGATATCACACTACAGCATAAAGCTGTTAAAGGATGCACCACGGGGATTACTTGAACATGCCTGCACCATGGGGATTACTTGAGAACTACTTCTCCAAAGGTGTATTTCACATTGGATGACATCAGCAGGATTACCAAAGTAGGGCATTCAAATTGTAGTGAGTGTGGCTAGGCTAAAATGCACTGCTCCCTACACAGACATTAAAACACACACAACTGACATGTGTGGGTATAGAACCCCTAACAGAAGTCTATATCATACTACAGCATGACGCTGTTATTGGATGCACCACAAGGATTACTGGAGAACTCCTTCCTCAAAGGTGTATTTCACATTGGATGACATCAGCAGGATTGCCAAAGTAGGGCATTTGAATTGTAGTGATTGTGGCTAGGCTAAAATGTACTGCTCCCTACACAGACACTGAAACACACACAAAACATCCGCATCCGACATGTGTAGGTATAGAACCCCTAGCAGAGGTCTATACCACACTACAGCCTTTATAGGATGCACCACAGGGATTACTGGAAAAATATTTCCCCAAAGATGTATTTCACAGTGAATGATATCAGCAGGATTGTCAAAGTAGGGCACTTGAAATGTACTGAGTGTGACTAGTCTAAAATACATTGTTCCCTACACAGACATTGAAACGCACTCATAACATCCAGAACTACCATGGGTGGGAATAGAACCCTACCAGAGTTCTCTATCACAGTACACAGTTATGACACAACTAGGGAGATTACTGGGCTACATTTTTCCTAGAGGTGTATTTCTAGGTGGAAGACATTGGCAGCCTTACCAAAGTAGAGCATTTGAATTGTATGCAGTGTGACTACCTTAAAAAGCATTGCACTCTACACAGATACACTTGCCATGTTTTGGATTAGAACTCCTACCAAACTAATTTATCATACTACAGTAGTACACAGTTACAGGATGTGCTATGGAGATTACTGAGCTACTACCTTCTCAGAGGTGTATTTCTGGGTGGATGACATCAGCAGCCTTGCCAAAGTAGAGAATTCGAATTGCATGGAATGTGACTACTCTAAAAATGTATTGCTCTCTACACAGACAGATACACACAAACTTGCCAAGTCTGGGATTAGAACTCCTACCTAACTATTATATCATACTACAGCAGTACACAGTTATGGCATGTACTACAGAGATTACTGGGCCATTGTTTTCCCAGAGGTGTATTTCTAGGTGGATGACATCAGCAGCCTTGCCAAAGTAGAACATTTGAATTGTATGGAGTGTGACTACCCTGAAAAGTACTGCTCTCTACACAGACAGACACACACACACACTTTCCAAGTCTGGGAATAGAACTCATACCTAACTATTTTATCACACTACAGCAGTACGCAGTTATGGCACGTGCTACAGAGATTACTGGGCTGAAACCTTCCCAGAGATGTATTTCTAGGTGGATGACATCAGCAGCCTTACCAAAGTAGAACATTTCAATTGTACGGAGTGTGACTACCCTAAAAAGCATTGCTCTCTACACAGACAGACACACACACACACACACACACACACACACACACACACACACACACACACACACAGTTGCCATGTCTGGGATTGGAACTCCTACCTAACTAGTTTATCATACTACAGCAGTACACAGTTATGGGATGCGCCACAGAGATTACTGGGCTGCAATTTTCACAAAGGTGTATTTCACTGTGGATGACCTCAGAAGGCTTATCATAGTAGGGCTATTGGGAGGGCAGTGTGTGTGCATGGGCCATAACCCATTCATCTAGAGGTTGACACACCACATGCAGATGCACACAGGGTCGTATTTCACAAGTAAGTGTATCCAACTGCTAGATGACTACTTGCTTGTACAGTCATGTTGCACAGCTAGCACATGCACCACATAGTCTGTAATGCTGACAGACACCAGTGGTTAGTATCTGCAGTGAGTGACATCTGACCCTCATGTGGTTGGGGCCCTATGGCTGTGTGCTGAGTGGGACAGGCCTGTATGGGTCCTTGTCACAGTCTTCCTCTTCCACACATCTATGTACTTCTACCTTTGGCATATTATGGTGTGATGTGCTTACATATATGTCTGTATTCCTATCCACTGTGTGTGCAAGGCATAAGTGGTGCTTACTGAGAAGTGTCTGCACTAACATCTGTGACTGCCAGATATGTCTGGTCCACTGGTGTTTACAGACATGGCCTTCATGTGTTTAAGTGTGTGAGCATGCCCAGTATGACCTTTTAGTATGTTGTTGACTGACATTGCCTTTATTCCTCTAAGTGTATGAGCATGCCCAGTGTGCCCATTTGTATTTAATGTGTGGATCGAGTCCAGGTAGTTTGTACTGCAGTTCTGACCTTTGTGTTGTACACCTACAGGTAGAATGCTGTTTCTGCAGGGTATCTGTTGATCATTTGGTATTGACTGTTACTACATTTCTGCATAGGAAGGGGGGGCACACCTGACTATTTCTACATTTCTACACAGGATTGGGGGGGGCACACCTGACTATTACTACATTTCTATGTAGGATGGGGGGGCACACCTGACTATATCTACATTTCTACACAGGATTGGGGGGGCACACCTGACTGTTATTACATTACTATGTAGGATGGGTGGGTACACCTGTCTATTTCTACATTTCCACACAGGATTGAGGGGCACACCTGACTGTTATTACGTTACTATGTAGGATGGGGGGGTGCACCTGTCTTTTTCTACATTTCTACACAGGATTGGGGGAGCACACCTGACTGTTATTACATTACTACATAGGATGGGGGCACATCTGACAATTTCTACATTTCTACACAGGATTTGGGGGGCACACCTGCTGTTATTACATTACTACATAGGATGGGGGCACACCTGACAATTTCTACATTTCTATACAGGATTGGGATCACACCTGCTTTTATTATGTTACTATGTAGGAGGGGGGCACACCTGTCTATTTCTACATTTCTACACAGGATTGGGGGGCACACCTGACTGTTATTACATTACTGCATAGGATGGGGGGCACACCTGTCTATTTCTACATTTCTACACAGGATTGGGGGGGGGCACACCTGACTGTTATTACATTACTACGTAGGATGGGGGGGCACACTTGACACCTGTACACATTTGCTATAACTGTATTGGTATGTCAGGTACTCCATTTCATTCTGTATTCTTACCTATCATGCTGACTAGAGACATACCAGTGTACTACAGATCTTAGCTTTGGTTGGCCTACATATTAGTGTCTGACTTCCTACCCTTTAGAACTAACATCCCACTGTCTGACCTACTGTAGTCTGTGATGGCCTGGGAGGTGGTTACCCATAGCCATCATTCAGAGGCCATAGCACAGGCTCTGTTTGGGTTTGTCTACACCTGCCTGGTGGCTGAGATTGTTGTTGCTTTTCATATTGAGAGTTGTATTTTCTGTTTGTGAGTGCTCTATCTGTGCTTTTCTGTGCATTTTAGATTTTTTGAGATTTCTGTGTTGTAGTCTAAACTGTTTGCCTTTAAAAGCATTTTTTAGAGTCTGCTTGCTCCTTGATCTGTTTAAAACTTTCATTTAGTGGCTACAGCTAGGAACTGTATCGGTGTGCATTACTATAATGATACAAAAATCACTGAACCCACAGACATTGCCAACATACTGGCGGACAGGTTCAGTGCAAACCACCCCCCTCTCCCCCCCAAAAAGAGAGATAACTATCCCAGCAGAGTGTAGCCTCCCAGACATCTCAAATGCGCAGGTAAAAGCTGCTCTCTCTAAAGCTAAAAACACAGCATCAATGGGACCGGATGGTGTCCCCGGCTGTGTGCTACACGAACTCAATGAGGAACTAAACCCGCACATAAGGCAGCTGTTTAATCTTAGCCTTACCACAGGATACGTGCCCAAGGAGTGGCGTACGGCAACTGTGGTCCCACTCCACAAAGGCGGTGCCTCTATGGACCCTGGTAATTACCGCCCCATAAGCTTAACAAGCCTGGTCTGCAAAGCTATAGAGAGGATCATAATGGAACTCATAAACAAAGACATAGGGGACTTGCAGACATTGGACCCGACCCAGTTTGGTTTTGTCAAGGGCAGATCATGCCTTTTGAACTTGGTCGACTTCTTCGAAACAGTCACCAAGGCCATTGATGAGGGAAAGGCAGTCCATACAGCCTACCTTGACCTTGCAAAAGCTTTCGACACAATACCCCACTCAGGTATTATAGACAAACTTACCAGCTTAAATGTAAACCCATATGTCACAAGATGGGTTGCAAACTGGCTAAAGGACAGAACCCACAGGGTCAGAGTTGCTGGCACCATGTCAGACTCCAAGCCGGTCACAAGTGGTGTCCCACAGGGCTCAGTCCTTGGACCCTGTTGTTCGGCATCTACTTCTCAGAAGTACAGGCAAACATAGGAGGACTATGGCTGACAAAGTTTGCAGATGACTGCAAACTGGGCCATAGTGGAAAGTACATCGGACACAGATATCCTTCAGAGGGGTCTCATGGAAACTGATAGCTGGTGCCAGAGCCATGGCCTGAAGTTAAATGCCAAAAAATGTATAGTCATACCCTTCGGGAAAAACAAGGTAACCCCAAGCTACCATATAGGTGGCAATCAACTAAGCACAGAAGAGGTTATCAGGGACCTGGGGACCCAGGTTGACAGTGGCCTTTCTTTTGACACTCACATTGCTAAAGTGGTTAGAAAAACCTTCTACATTGCCCACCTGATCATGAAGGGATTCACATCAAGATCAAGTGAGGTCATTGTTCCCCTGTACTCTTCACTTATCAGACCAATGATCGAGTACAATGCCCCATTCGGGATGTATCTCACCCGACACCTGCAGCAATTGGAGAGAACCCAAAAGTTCCTCACCAAAAGGATAAAGGGATTCCAAAATCTGTCATATGCTGCCAGACTGAAGAAACTCCAGCTCTATTCAGTCGCATACCGTCTGCTCAGAGGTGACCTGTGCCTGACATACAAGGCCATGTCCAACCCGGAATTAATGGACATGCTCCACCTCAAAAAATCCAAATCTACCAGATCCACTAGAGCAAGTGACTTAAACCTTAGCACGGATATAAATAAGACATGCTGGAGGGATAGATTTGTCACTCAGAGACTCCCTATGCTGTGGAATAAAATCCCGGTCCATGTGAGGCAGAGCACCTCGCTGGCTCTGTTCAAGAGAAATCTTGACTGGTGGATGGGAGATCGTAGGTTTACCCCGGGAATCATCTCTGTGTCACTGCTGGACAGAGGAAAAACAAACTAATGGGCACAATATTTTTTAACATAAGGGGTGGCGTAAGCCACAAAACTTTGGGCTAGGCTTATAAATGCCTTAGGGCAGATAGCCTAGTATAAACCTATGAACCTATGAACCTATAATTGCATTTTTATGTAATTACTAAATTGTAAACTGCTTTTTCATACTGAGACTTCTATTTTTCTCTTCTTTCTATTTTGTGATGCTCTTTCTATGCATTTAAAGTGAGGTTTCTGTATTCTGTTCAGGTGGCATAATCTTGATAGAGGCCTGCTGTTGTCCAGGCCCGGTAGTTTTGTTTGTTGAGTTTCCTGTGTTTCTGGCAGCCATTTTCTGCTGATAGTCTGTCTTCATTATTATTGAGAGTAACAGGATTTCCTGACCCTCTGTAGTATGAGTGATTGGGTAATAGCAGGGGCTAATAGGACTGAATAGTAATTTGATCTTCTAACTCTTCCATACTTACTGGTATATAAACCCTGTGTCTGGAAAGGGGAAAGGGCTGTGCTTGTACTCATCAGACTGTGGATGGTAATTCATTACTGAAACTAAGCAGAAATTCCTTAAGATTCCAAGAGCAGGATAAGTTATTTCTTACACTTATTTCATTGAATTGCACTCATGAAACACTTATAATTGTATTATACAGTTAATCTACTACATTTTGCACTGTTATAAAGCTTTTTTTTAATGTTTCACTGCATGTATGTACTGTTTTATACTGTTTTAACTGTATTTTTCATTGCTAGATACAGTTTCATTAATCTAATTGCATGTTTACTGAATTACTTAACTGTAAACAGCATTTTAATACCAAGAGTTGTATTTTCTGTTTGTGAGTGCTCTATCCGTGCTTTTCTGTGCACCTTTGATTTTTTAAGGTTTCTGTGTTCTGGTATAGTCTGTTTGCAGTTAAAAACATTCTCTAGTGTCTGCTTGCTCCTTGATCTGTTTAAAACCTTCATTTAGTGGTTACAGCTAGGAGCTGTAATAGTTTCCCACCCACCCTGCCTATTGTTGTGGTGTTCTTATACTTGGTGGCTTTGCAGTTGCCCGCCCATACTGTATATTTGATCTGTGACACTCCTCCCAGTCTAGTGTCATTAGTTCATTCAATCTAATAGAGAACATTTGTGAAGACCAACCCACTCGGATTCTTAATCTTGAATTAACTTATGTTCCAGCTTTCTCCATTTCTACTTTACTGAAAAAAAAATCTTAGCTTGTTTCCCCCCTTTCCTGTAACAAGTCTAGTCCAGATACAGATTTGCTGTATCCAGAACTGTTTGTAAGCTCCTGCCCCCCCCTACTTAACTAGGGTTAAACTATTCCTGGCGCCATCAAGTCTGCTCTTCAAAATTTCCCTTGCAACTAGTCAGCTTTTTAGTTTTGGCACTCAAATCTGTTTCTTTTTTGGCTCAGCACTTGTTTAGAACTCATTGTAAGCACTAAATAAGCTACACGTTACTACAGCACTCAACTTTCCTTGCTTGTCTAGTGGAAAACAGTTTTTAGTATTTAAATAAGCACCTATCCAGGCATGTCTAAAGGTCAGCTCTTGGTGTTTTTTTCTGTCTACCTGATGAATTTGGGCATCCTTGGGCAATGCAGCAATTGCCTCATGTACACAGACAACCCTCTCCTCCTACCACCCAACACTACAACCTGTGAAAGATGCACTTATATAGCAAAACTGGAAGCAAAGCTCTCTTCACCAAAGATTGGACTAGACAGTCAAGAGGTGAAGGTAAACCCTTGCACCACACCACACCACACTCATCACATAGTCCCTCAAAACCTACACCACCAAAACACACACATAGAATCAAAAAAAACACGCCTACATTCGCGGAGGCTCTCAATAAAAATATGCCCAAACAACTGAGACCTCCAAAGCAGAAATGCAAGCAACCTTCACCCCCCAACACAACCCAAATAGTACATAGCCCACAAACTAAGTGCGCCACTCAACTACAGCTCATAAGGCATAACGTACCCAACACTCTAGTCATAGGTGACTCTAGTCAGGCACACTGATGTTCCACTCACCAAGCTAAACAAGGAAAAAGTTACTGCCACATAATGCACACACTCAGATCACTCCACAACAAGTACAAATATGACTCTGTCATTGTCCATGTTGGTGTGAATGACCTGACATGTACCCCACTGGACTGCATGAAAAGAGACATGGAGGAACTCTCCGATCATGTAGCCCAGGCAGGTATGACCCTTGCCCTGAGTAGCATCCTGCCATTACCCAGAATGATACCACAGTACAAGGGCAAAATTATTGAATTCAACAATTGCCTAAGCTGCTTGTGTCATTCTAAGGGAATCCAGTATCTGTCGGCCTGGGATGACATGATCGACAGACCACAATGCTTTGCCAGAGATGGCCTGCACCTGACACCCTTGGGATTCCGGATACTGGCAAAGGCTCTTGCCACCCCTATAGTACCTATTTTAGGCAAGGTTCAAATGACAAATTCACCATCGTAACAGGTACAAGAAAGGAAAATCTGAGGGTAATACTACTCAATGCTAGAAGTCTAAACCTCAAAATGCACTCACTCGAGCCACTCCTTAAAATGGAGAAGATCGACATCTGTGCAGTGACAGAGACCTGGTTCAAAGCTACAGAGAGCACCCCTGCATTACCAGGCTATAACTCATACCACACCTTTCGGCCACCTAACCCGGACCAAAACACTAAAGGCAGAGGCGTGTCCATATTCATTAAGGATATCCACAACTCCAAGCTAGTTGCTCAGCGTAATGCATCCGAGATTATCCAAGTTCAACTAGCTCTGGGCAAGACTGCAATCCAGATTGTAGTTTGTTACAGATCCCCCACCATGCCCCAGGATTCCCACTCCTCCTCTCTTGATACACTGGAAAATATAAGGGTACAACCCAACACCCTAATAATGGGTAATTTCAACTATCCCACCATTAACTGGGAAAACTACTCATGTACCAACTCTTTTGCTCAACGTTTTCTGGAATTCAGTTCCAATGCCTTGGATCAACTTATCCACACCCCCACCAGGGGCAGCAATATCCTAGACCTGGTCATCACCAACATGGGAGACTGGTGCTCCACACCATAGGCAATTCCTCGTTGGTCAGATCCAACCACAAGCTAATCACCCTAGACATCCACATCCCTCCTCCACCCCCCATTAGGGAAACAACTATAAAAATTTCTCCAAAGCCAACTTCACACTTCTTAAGACAGAAGTGGCAAACTTTACAACACCCATGCAGATGGATAATAGAGGTACGACTGCTGAATCCTACACAAATGCACTTTATAATCACTTACACGAGTGCATGGATCATGCTATCCCACACAGAACCAAGATGCTATCCTCCAAAAAAAGGAAGCCAATCTGGTGGTCTTCTGTCATAAACAAACTCTACAACAGAAGAAAGAAACTGTTGCAAAAAAGAGTAAAATCCCATGATACATGAGGTCAGCCTCAGTAAGAAGCTGAGATCCCTCATAAAATCCTCCAAAGCTAGTTATGAAAACAAAATTGCGACTGATTCTAAAGACAACCACAAAGCATTCTATAGCTATGTCAAGAATTTCAATGGCAACACTCAGATCTGGTCTGAGTTGCAGCACAATATCACTAAATATACAGAACCAACTGATATTGCCAACATCCTGGCAGATAGGTTCAGTGCTAACTTTACCCCCCCCACCCCCTAAAGAGCCCATCTCTATACCGGAAGAATGCAAAGTTCCTGTAATCACAGCTGCACAGGTAAAATACTCACTCTGCAAATCCAAGAACACAGCATCCATGGGACCTGACAACATCCTAGGCTGCCTTCTACACAAACTACAGAATGAACTGGCACCCCACCTAAGTACCATGTTCAGTCATAGCCTCACCTCAGGCTTTGTGCCCATTGAATGGTGCACTGTGATGGTTATCCCACTCCACAAAGGGGGAGCCATGATAGACCCCGAGAACTACCACCCCATTAGCCTGATGAGCCTGGTCTGCAAGGCCATGGAACGTATCATCATGGAACTCATAAACAAAGACAATGGACATCTCCAAACTTTGGACCCCGCACAGTTTGGGTTTGTAAAAGGCAGATCATGTCTCCTAAACCTGATAGACTTCTTTGAAGCAGTCACCAAAGCCATAGATGAGGGTAAGGTGATTCCCACAACCTATCTAGATATCGCCAAGGTGTTCAACACCATCCCTCACTCTGGAATTATAGATAAACTCACAAAACTAGGTATAAATCCCTATGTCACAAGATGGGTTGCCAACTGGCTTACTGACAGAACCCACACTGTGAAAGTAGCAGACTCCAAATCAGACTTCAGACCAGTGACAAGTGGAATACCACAGGGTTCAGTCCTGGGTCCTCTCCTGTTTGGTATCTACTTTTCTGAAGTACAGGCTAACACAGAAGGTCTTTGGCTAACTAAGTTCTCAGATGACTGCAAACTAGGAGCCATAATCAAAACTCTGAATGATGTGGACATTCTACAAAAGGGCCTCACTGAGACAGATGCCTGGTGTCAAAGCCATGGCCTCAAGCTCAATGCCAAAAGTGCATTGTCATACCATTTGGTAAAAACTCTGTACCTATGAACTACCACGTAGGCAGTAGTATACTTAACACTGAAAGTGTGATAAGAGACCTTGAGACACAGGTGGACAGTAGTCTCTCCTTTGATAATCACATCACCACAGTGGGCAGGAAATCCTTCTACGTGGCACACCTCATCACAAATGGTTTCTAATCCAGAAAAAAAGAGGTCAATGTTCTCCTCTACTCATCACTCATTAGACCCATTATAGAGTACAACACCCCTTTTGGTATGTACCTCACAAGATACCTCACAAGACATCTGCAACAGCTGGAAAGGCAGCAGAAATACCTCACAAAGAGGATTACTGGCCTTAAACAGATGCCCTATGCAGACCATCTCAAAAAACTCCAGCTTTACTCCATTGCATATCGCCTACTCAGAGGTGATCTCTACCTAACATACAAAGCTATGTCAAACCCAGTGCTGTTGGACATGCTCCACTTAAAGAAATCCCAATCCCTTCAACCTACATGCTCTAGGGACATAAACCTTGTCACCACAATAAACAGAACATGCTGGAGGGATAGATTCCTGTCCCAGAGACTTCCCATACTCTGGAACAGACTTCCCATACTCTGGAACAAAGCTCAAATAGAGCTCCTCATTAGCACTCTTCAAGAAAAATCTTGAATGGATGGGAAATAGGAAATTCACCCCGGGGATCACTTCCCTGGCTCTGCTTGACAGGATCACAGGAAAATAATTTTCTTGGGTGGCAAAAGCCAGGGTTCCTTTTTGGCTAGGCTTGTATAGGCCCTGGTGCCAATAGCCTAGTACCTACCTATGAACCTAGGACCTTAGGTGAACCGCCCAAACTGGCATGTGTGAGTCATATGGACACACATGTCAGCCAGCACATTTCCCGCAGTGGGTTGTGTCACCCTGTGTAGTACTGGCTACTATGGTGACTCCAGTATGTGTTACAGATGTCATGGTGCCACTATGTGTGTCTACTTTCTGCTGCCATAAAATTCAGCCTCTCAGTTCCCTTGCATGCTCACATCCATACCATAGATACAGGTAACGTCACATTCTACTTCATTTTACAATTGGCAGGTTGATTGACTTACTTTGTGGGTGTGCCAGAATTGCGGATTGTGCTGGAGGGCTGCCTATGTTGGGTGCACATAATACACTCCCTATACATGGTTGAGCACAGGTAGTGTCATGTTTGGCATCCCTTTTACTGTATGTGCGAGTCAGAGAGAGGTGTCATTCCCTGGGTCCCTACTGTGCAAGTGTATGTGCTATGCATTGTCTCTTTGCCGTGGCCTCGGCATACTGGGCACACCTCCATCTGCCTACTGGAGCAGGCTCAGGTTGTTCCTCCTCTGAGTCACTCTGTGCCTGTGCAGGCCTTGGCATTGTTGGGGGTTGTGTGGCCCTGCCCTGTGCTGTTCCTGCTGCAGCTGTTTCCGCAGGATCATATTGTGTAGCATGGCACATACCATATCAGTTTGGGTACATGTAGCTGGTGAGTACTGCAAGGCTCCACCGGATTTATCCAGACACTGGAATCGTGACTTGAGCATCCCAAACACATGCTCTATTATACGTCTGGTCTGTGTGTGTGCCTCATTATGGTGTGCTTGTTCAGGTGTGTATGCATTTCTGATGGGTGTTATCAGCCACTGCTCCAGTGTGTAACCAGCATCCCCCAATAGGTGACCATAGGGGATGTCCCCATTGGCAAATCTCTGGTACAGCTGTTTCAGATGCCAACTGTGAGAATTGTGATAGCTTCCAGGGCAGCCAGCACACACATTCATTATAATGCCCTGGGCATCACAGATGACCTGGCAGTTGATGGAGGGGATGCCCCAGCGGTTGATGTAGGCCCTACCCTGATCACCGGGTGGTGCTTTGATGCATATGTGCATGCAGTCTATAGCACCCACTACCTCAGGGTATTCTGCTATTTGGTGGAAGAGATGCATATTTCTGGCCAGCACGTCACGGGTGTTGAGGGAATATACGTGCTCACTGGCATGTGCTGACATGGCATCCAGGAACTGGTGGAATACTCTGGATGCTGATGCCTGTGAGATCCCCATGATATCACCAGTTGAGCTTTGGGAGGTACCTGTGGCTAGTATTGCTAGGCCTATGCATACCTTGGTATCCACTGGGATGGGTTCCTCTCGGTCAGTTTAGTGTGTCAGGTGTGGCCGGCACAGCTCAACAATTTGCTGTAGGAGGTCCCTGTCCACCCTATAGCACTCTACTATCTCCAGCTCATGTAGCCCCTGGTAGGTTACCATGGGTCTTTACACTCTTCTCCATCTCCTCACTGTGGGTTGATTGGCAGCATTTACATCCTCACCACCCTCAGCTTCTTGCACATGTTGTTCTATGTTGCCTGCTGCAGGCCCTCTCATTTTGTAGGTTTGTTTGTTAAAGGTTCCACGCTTGTATACAATGGTGATGTAGAGTGTGGGGAAACCAGAGGGGAAGGTGTTTGCATAGTTTATGGTAGTGTTCTGGGCTGGGCTGGTCTGCTGCCTGTGTAATTGGCTGATTTTGATACATTTCACCTGCCAGCTATGATAGTTCACCTTGATTACCTTCCTACTGCTGTTTTCCCTTCCCAGTGCCTTCCAGTTTTAGCCCGGGGATGTGCCGCACAAACAGAGTGCTAAAATGTGCACAGTGCTGCTGTTTCATGGTTTAACTTTTTTTTTGTCTTTTAAAATCCAGTGCGCGGCATGCACACCCACTTAGGTAATGTAAAGAGTGCTAGGCAGATTCAGACACACCCCATAGCTTAGCTGTGTTAAGCTAGGAGCAAACCCAAGCCACAGGGCTCCAATCCACTTACAGTATGCCTGACACACACCCCTATAATGTCAGCTAACTCCTAGACTTGGGCCAAGCTATTCCTACTCTTATACTGTTGAGACCTGACTAGCATGCTGGGGAAAACTGGACTTCACTATCATTCCCCTCATTTGCATAGGATTGCCTGCTAATGCATAGTTACATGTCTCACACTGAGCCTCCCCCCTTAGAAACCACTACTCACTGGCCATGCTGTCTTCTGCCTGCCATTGACTTGCATGGCAGAATATTGATTTTAGTTTGAATGCTTAATTTAGGTTTATTTTGTTATTTTTCCCATGATCCCATTTGCACGCCGCTGCCCTACACTTAAACAGCCGAGATCGGCTAAACAAAATAAAAGTTGATTTTTTAAATTTTTTTGCCTGTTTGCAATGCCAATGGCCTTATACTTGGCCATTGGCATGCTTTCTAACTGATATGCAGCCTTTATTTGGAGCTGTCATAGCTACATTTTGGAGTTTGCAGAAATGTACTTGGTTACTAACCTAGTACATTTCTGCAGATTGCACTAGTCCTGCACGGCCAGTTGCAAGCTTCCTGGATCACAAAATCACCTAATTTGCATGGATTTCTCCTGCAAATGGGGTGATTTGCATACAGGGGCTTAGTCCGTGCAGGGCTAGTGCAGGAGCGCTCATGTACGCCCCTGCAGGCTGTTCCTGGATCGCATGGCAGACATGTTGCCTGCTAGAGTTCCTGCACCGATCTTGCATGCTGTACAAGGCATAGAGAATCCAGGGGCAAGTCTAACCAAACACAGGGAAACAGTTGCCAAAAAGTACCAATAACCAAAAGAAAGGCAACTGAAGGAGAATCAAGCAGTAAATGGTAAAATAACTGCCTTTTAAATAATGTGTCCCTGCCTTGTAAATAACGACCTGTTCTTCTCTGACATATACAACCTGGATTTTGGAATGTAAAAACAAATGTTTTGTTTTTGTTTGTTATCTGTCATGATTACTATGTTACCATGTAAACAGCTGTTTTGTCTGACAAGTGAACTGCATCTGTAGTTGCAATATTCTGCTTTGTTTTTATGTGCTGCTTTTCTCCCCGGGCCTCTACTGAAAATGGACATATATCCAGTTAGACTAGCCCAGTCAACAAATTTAAAATAAAATAAAAATAAAATAAAATAAATCCAGCTTTAATTCATTAGGCAAAACCTGTGACAACACCCAGATACATAAATGCTTTAAAATCACAATCCGTTTTTGTTTCAATGAACTTCCTCAGATGTAAAAAACATTTCACAGTCGTAAAGTGCTCATTATAAACCCTGCCAATTAACCTTTATCCAGTAGGAACAACATTCAAGTTAAATTTAAAAAGACAACTTCCTTTTGCACAACAAACTTTGACCCGACGTGAGTTTGTTCAGAAACATAGTAAACTGCAACTTAAAACTGTCAATTTCAATTAATCACCAAAGACAACAAATACAGTAATGTTATAAAAATGTAAGCAAAAAGTAAGAAAGAAATAAAATAACAAAATAGTACAGTTGAATGTATATATGTGTATGTGGTGATGTAGTAAAACCGTGAGGGCTTCATCTGGTGGAAATAGTGAAAATTACACTTTTAGGGAAAAACAGTTAAGATGTTAAGAAGCACACCTTTTTAACTATAACTTGGCAGCACTCCTTTTTAGCAGTGGCTTAATGGAGGTGTTCTCATTTAAGCCAGGAAATTTGTTGGCTTCTAAAGCTACCTGCCACCCCAGTTCTTTATAATCAATTTTTGTTTCCCAAGTGTCACCCCTCTCATTCCTCTGTACATGCTGTAGGACAAAGAAGAAAAAATTTGCCTTAACACATGTTTTGGTGCACTTGAAGAGAGCATTATTCTCATTTTCATTCTGAATATCATAATTGTATTCGTAAATTCTCCTTCTGAGTTGTCTTTCAGTTTTACCTATGTAGAATGAACCACATAAGTCACAGTTATATACTAGCCCTGCAGAGTTATAATTATAATATTTCTACAATTCCAAACATTCTTTTCTACTCTTTACAAAAACAGATTCCTTGTGTGAAATAAATGAACATTGTGAACACTTTCCACACTTAAATGTTCCCTTTTCCTTCCCTGAGTAGCAATAACAGCATTTTTGTAATTTTCTAATATTTCTTTTAAGTTCCTTCCTTTCCTGTACATGGTATTCAATGGTTCTTTCTTTATTTCCTTTAAATCTGTGAGGGCTATAAACCTATTCCACTCTCTTTCAACTATAGATTTAACATTCTTGCTATGTCCATTGTATTCTGTAATAAACACCTTTCTGTAATCATTCACTTCACCAGTATTTATTCCAGTGGTGTTGTGGAAAAAAATATTCTCTCCTAATATGGCTTGGAATTTCTCATTTCTCCCCGCCAGTATTTCTTTATACCCTTCTTGTATTAAGGCATCTGAGTATCCACTTTCCTTAATAATTTACCTAGAAAAGAACATTCAACTTCAAAGTAATCATCCTCAGATGTCATTCTGCTACATTAGCTTCCTCAAACAGTTCCAAACCATCTTTGTGGGGAATACATGTAAACAGATCTATAATGTCAATGGTGACAAAAATTAAATTCTCACCATACGTGTCTTGTTTTATGCTCCTTAAAAAGTCCCATGAGTCCTTGGTAATTAAGTTGTCACTTAACCAAAGCTTTTTTAGTTTTAAGTCCAAGAATTTTGCAATAGGGGCCGTTTTAGAGTTCTGAGCTGCCACTATCAGTCTTGGGTGGGTTCTGTTTCACATTTGTGGATTTTGGGTATTCCAAAAATGGTTGGTCCCATAGGCCTTTCATTCCTCATATAGTTGCAACCATCCATGTCCAAAATCCCTTCTAATAACATTCATGGCTAAGTCAATTTTTGATAGGATATATGTATTTCATTTTTGGATACTTGGTTGTATTTGTTAGTATCTCCTAAAATTTCATACATTTTTCCTTCATATGGTATTGTGTCCATCAATACATGACCTCCCGCCTTGTCGGGCTTCTTTAACCTTACGTTTTTGTCCTTACTGATCTTGTGTAGTGTTTTCTTTTCCCCCACTGATACGTTAGACTTATATTTTCTTTTAGAGAAGGCTTCCCTAATTTCCTTCTCTACTACCATTTCAAAGTTTTTTCAGTGAGGATATAGGGGGGGGGGGGGTTGTAGGTACTTTTCTTTCTGATTGCACCTTTGTCATTTCCTGAATTGGGAGGGGAGATTAGTTCAAAATTAATTTTCCTGACTAGCATTTTTAAATCTAGCAATGTTTTGGTTAAATCACCCCTTTGCTGTGGAATAAACTTAAATCCCTTGGATAATAATTTAAAATGGTCAAGGGTAAGTTCTACACTGCTGTAAATAAAAATGTTGAAATTGTCATAACTGAATTTTACATTGTTGTCTGTAATAATCAGTTGTTCAGGTAGTATGGACTGACTTAGTACGGACTTACTTAGTAGCTTCCTTTTCTTGCCCCCCCCCCCCGGGTCCCCTCCATGGGTGAGTCTCTCTGTAAATGGGTGGGTTCCTGTTTTTTATTCTCTCTGATTTTCTGAGCGAGGGGTATCCTAAACGGTCATCACAATTTTCTTCCTGTTCTCTAAATCTTGTCTCTTACCAAGTATCCCCCACTGGTTCACTCTCCAAGGGGTGAACACTGATATGGTGTCCACTAATAACCCCATCATTAAAAACTTTGGGTTTGGGATAGCAAGTTTTGTTCTTATATTCTAAGATGTCCCTTTCAAGTTTCTTAGATTTCCTATAAATAACACTAGCACATTGTTTATCTACCTGTTCCCTAATGTTGCAATAATTTTGTTTTTCTTCCTCCACAGTAAACAACAAATCATTAATAATGTTTCTATTAACTTCTTCAATGTGTTTGTGTAGTGACATTTTCTCCTTTTCTTTGTGCTTAATTAAATTTCTTAACATGTCAAGACCAAATCTATTAAAAACTTCTATAAGTTCATCGTGCAGTTTAGTACCATCTATTACATTATTTGGGTATTTACAAATACGTAGTCCCTTTGGTACAATACCCACATTTATACACTCTTTAAAATAAGCCGCTTCAATTTCCAACATTTTAAACTTGTACAAATAATTGTGCAAGATATCAAGGTTGTTTTTATAAGTGTTGGTTAGTAAGTCTCTGTTTTCATTAGGCATTTGAAAATTATAATTACATTCTTGCAAAAGCCAGTCATTTATACCAACATTAGTGCTAATGTTTAAACAGTCACCTTTTTCAGCCTGCTTTTCCTTCTGTGTTGGAATTCTCTCCACATTCATTTCCTCAGTTGTTTCAACCCTCTGGGTGCCTTCTCATCTCAGAATATATGGAGTTTGTTGAAAATTAACACCAGGGTCCAAGACCTGGTCAAAGTTAGTGTTTTCACAGTGTCTGTCATTTGCACAGCATTGGTTTCCACCATTTCCTCCCTGAAAAGAAGTGGGAGGTACTGCTGTTAGAATCCTGGCCATGGATTCATACATCAAGTCTCCCAAAAACATGTGGGAAAATGTGTTATGGTCTGATGAGACCAAGGTTGAACTTTTTGGACACAGCACAATTCCAAAAGGTACGTTTGGCACAAAAACAAAACTTCACATCACCAAAAGAACACCATCCCCACGGTGAAGCATGGTGGTGGCAGTATCATGTTTTGGGGTTGCTTTTCTTCAGCTGGAACTGGGGCTTTAGTCAAGGTGGAGGGAATTATGAAAGCTGAAGATGAAGAGGAATTTCACCTTTCAACGTGACAATGACCCCCAAGCATACACCCAAATCAACAAAAGAATGTCTTCACCAGAAGAAATGTAAAGTTTTGGAATGGCCCAGCCAGAGCCCAGACCTAAATCCAATAGAAAATCTGTGGGGTGACCTGAACAGGGCTGTGCACAAGAGATGCCATCTCAATCTGACAGATTTGGAGCACTTTTGCAAGGAAGAGTGGGCAAACATGACCAAGTCAAGATTTGCCATGCTGATGGACTCCTACCCAAGAAGACTGAATGCTGTAATTAAATCAAAAGGTGCTTCAACAAAGTATTAGTTTAAGGGTGTGCACACACAGCAAATTATTAGTTTTAGGATGTGCACACTTATGAAACCAGCGTATTGTATGTTTTTTATTTTTTATATTTTTTCCTCTAACAGGTTTGTTTGTTTTTTCAATTGAATTGTGCAGGTTATAGGTCACATTAAAGGTGGGAAAAGTTTTGAAATGATTTATTGTGGTCTCATTTTTTATATCACAAAAACCTGGCATGTTAACAGGGTTGTGTAAACTTTTTATATCCACCGTATAGTTGGGGGGGCACAGCCCCCCACATTGGGGGTGTGGGGGTCATAGTCCCCCACCTACTTTTGTTTTATATTGTTAGCTTTCAGTGAAATGAAATTCATAAATATAGAAGCTAAGTAGATGTAGCCCCCCACACCTCCCAATGTGAGGGGCTGTGCCCCCCACATCCCCCTAACTATATATACTAACTCCAGAATCATACTATAGGTAGGTACTAGGCTATCTGCCTGAGGGCATTTATAAGCCTAGCCAGAGTGTGTATTGGCTTTCATTACTCCATTGATTAATTAACTGAACCTCTGTCAAGCAGAGCCAATGGAGTGATCCCAGGGGTGTATTTTCTGTTACCCATCCACTCATCAAGGTTTCTCTTGAAGAGTGTGAGTGACAGGCCTGATGTAATTTGGAATTTTGTTCCAAAGCATGTGGAGTCTCTGTGACAGGAATCTATCCCTCCAGCATGTTCTATTTATTGTTGTGGTGAGGTTTAGCTCACTAGACCACGTGGCTCGCAGTGACTTGGATTTCTTTAGGTGGAGCATGTCCATCAATTCTGAGTTGGAAATGGCTTTGTAAGTCAGGCAGAGATCACCTCTGAGTAAGTGATATGCCACTGAGTACAGCCAGAGTTTTTTCAGTCAGGCTGCATAGGACATATGTTTGAAACCAGTAATCCTCTTGGTGAGGTACTTTTGTGGTCTTTCAGCTGTTGGAAGTGTCTTGTGAGGTACATCCCAAATGGGGCATTGTACTCTATGATGGGTCTAATGAGTGATGAGAAGAGGGGCACTATAACCTCTTTATTTCTAGATGCGAACCCTTTAGTGATTAGATGGGCCACATAGAAGGATTTCCTAACTACTTTGGCAATATGATTGTCAAAGGAGAGATTACTGTCTACCTGGGTCCCCAGATCTCTTATTACCTCTTCTGTATTAAGGGGGCTGCCACCGATGTAGTAATTCATGGGTGTTTTGTTTTTCTCAAACGGGATGACTATGCATTTTTTGGCATTTAGCTTGAGGCCATGACTTTTACACCAGGTGTCTGTCTCAGTAAGGCCATTTTGGAGGATGTCCATGTCAGCCGGAGAGTCAATTATGGCTCCCAGTTTGCAGTCATTGGTTAACTTGGTTAGCCATAGTCCTCCTGTGTTTGCCTGTACTTCTGAGAAGTATATGCCAAACAGTAGTGGTCCCAGGACCGAACCCTGCAGGACACCACTTGTGACTGGTTTAGATTCAGACCTGGAGCCTGCTATTCTTACCATGTGAGTTCTGTCTGTAAGCCAGTTGGCAACCCATCTCGTGATGTAGGGCGTTATGTTCAGGCTGGAAAGTTTTTCTGTAATACCCAAGTGGGGAATGGTGCCAAAAGCCTTGGCGAGGTCAAGGTAGGCTGTGTGAACCACCTTTCCCTCGTCTATGGCCTTGGTGACTGTCTCAAAAAAGTCAACCAGGTTTAGTAGGCATGATCTGCCCTTAACAAAGCCAAACTGGGTCGGGTCAAGTGTTTGGAGGTTTCCATTCTCTTTGTCAATGAGTTCCATGATGATGCGCTCGATAGCCTTGCAGACCAGGCTAGTCAGGCTTATGAGGTGATAGTTACCAGGGTCAGTTGTGTGGCCCCTCCTTTGTGGAGAGGAATAACCATTGCTGTGCACCATTCTATAGGCATGTAGCCTGTGGAGAAGCTGAGATTGAACAGCGTGTTTAGGTGGGGGGTTAGTTCATTCTGTAGTTCGTGCAAGACGCAGCCTGGGACACCATCTGGTCCCATTGATGCTGTTTTTGGCTTTTGAAAGGGCTATTTTCACCTGTGCATCTGTGATTTTTGGAAACTACAATTTTCCAGTATTGTTGTGAGCCCTTTTGGAGGTAAGGGGGGGGGTGAAGTTTGTAATGAATCTGTCTGCTAGGATGTTGGCAATATCAATAGGTTCAGTATATTTTGTGCTATTTTGCACAAGTTCAGTGCATATCTGCGAGTTGCCACTTAGATTCTTAACATAGCTAAAGAAGGCTTTGTGGTTATATTTTGAATCCATGGCTATTTTTCTTTCAAAGTTAGCCTTAGATGATTTCATTCATGAGGGACCTCAGTTTCTACTGATACTGATCAGGGATGTCTTTCCTTCTTGAAATTTGCTTTTTTTCTGAACTAGTTTCCTCCTTCTATTGTATAGCCTGTTTACTGCAGGGGTCCACCAAACTGGCTTCCTTCTCTTAGAGGAGTGAGTCTTGGTTTTGCTAGGGATGACACAATCCATGCTTCCTTGTAGGTGCTCATAGAGTGCATTTGTAAAGGTTTCTGCATCTTGGGCAGAGTTATCCTTTAGTGTGGTGGCTGTGAAACTTACCACCTCTGTCTTAAGTAAGGTGAAGTTTACTTTAGAAAAGTTTTTTACTATGGTTTCCTTAGTTTGGGGTGTTGGTGGGGTGTGGACATCCAGAGTGATTAGTTTATGGTCTGATCTAACCAGTGACGGGTTGACCTCCAGTGTAGAGCACCTGTCGCTCATGTTGGTGATGACCAGGTCCAATATGTTTTCACCTCTGGTAGGGGAGTTTACCAGCTGATCCAGGGCATTTGCGTTGATGAATTCCAGGAAGCACTGGGCCTGGGAAATTGTACTTGAGTAGTTTTCCCAGTGAATGGTAGGGTAATTGAAATCATCCAGTATCAGGGTGTTTGGTAGGACCTTCATGTTTTAAAGTATCTCCAGAAAGGTGGAATGGTGGTCCTGGGTCATGGAGGGTGATCTGTAGCAGACCACATTTGCATTGCAGATTTGCCCGATGTTAGTTGCACATGGATGATCTCTGTGGTATCATCCTGTGCCACTAACCTGGAGATGTAGGTATCCTTGATGATTATGGATACACTCCCTCCTTTTGTGTTTCGGTCCGTGTTCTGTGGCTAAAATGTGTGGTATGAGTTGTAGCCCTGTAGTGCTGGGGTGCTGTCTGGAGCCTTAAACCAGGTTTCAGTTACTGCACAGATGTTGATGTTCTCCATACTGAGGAGTGCTTTAAGCGCGTGCATTTTGAGATTTAAACTCCTGGCATTGAGTAGCATAACCCTCAGTTTTTTGTTAATTGTGCTGTTTACGGAGGTGTGTTTGACTTTTGAGCCTTGCCTAAAAAAGGCACTTTGGGGGCAGCAAGAGCCTTGGCCAGTATTCGAAAGCCTAGCGGTGACAGGTGCAAGCTGTCTCTTGCGAAGCAATGCGGCTTGTTGAGCATGTCGTCCCAGGCTGACAGACACTGGATCCCCTTTGAATGACACCGGAAGCTTAGGCAATTGTTGAAATTGATCATTTTTTCTTTATACTGAGGTATTATTCTTGGTGAGGGCAGGATGCTACTCAGGGTCAGGGTCATACCAGCTTGGGCTACATGATCAGAGAGCTCTTCCATGTCTCTTTTCATATAATCCAGAAAGGTACATCTCAGACCATTCACACCAATATGAACAATGACAGAGTCATATTTGTACTTGTTCTGGAGTGACCTGAGTGCTTGTGTTATGTGGCGGATTCTGGCTCCTGACAGGCAGCTAACA
Source organism: Protopterus annectens (assembly GCF_019279795.1). Taxonomy (NCBI): domain Eukaryota; kingdom Metazoa; phylum Chordata; order Ceratodontiformes; family Protopteridae; genus Protopterus; species Protopterus annectens. The sequence goes on along the minus strand of NC_056731.1, from coordinate 1,331,507,754 downwards.
GTAACCTTCTGCTTGTCCAGCCTAGTGAGTGGGATGTCAGTGTGCCTGACTATAGAGTCACCTATTACTAGTGTGTTAAGTATGTTATTCTGCCTTAAGGGCTGTGATTGTGTGGCACACTGATTTTGAGTTTTATGTGTTGTCTGGTTTGTAACGTGAAGTGCAGGTTGTTTGGGTGTCTGCTTTGGAGGTCTCTGATGCTTTTGCAGGTTTTTATTTAGAGCCTCCAAGTATGATTTTGTGTATTTATGTGTATTTTTTGTCAATGCTGTTTTATTAGATCTGTGTGCAGCTGGTGTTGTGGTGCAAGTGTTAACCTTCTCCTCTTGACTGTCTGTTCCAGTTTTGGGTGGAGACAACTTAGCTTCCAGTTTGGCTGTATAATTGCATCTCTCGCATATGTTAGTATTTTGTGGTAGGAGGAGAAGGTTGTCTGTGTACATGAGGCAGTTGTAACATTGCCTCAGGATACCCAGATTCACCAGCTGGACTGGAGAGTGTACCTGAAGTTGCCCTTTGGTCATGCCTGAATAGTAGGGTGAGCTGATTAGTCGCTTGGTTGGTGAGGGGTGAATAAAGAGCCTTGCCCTGCTGGGCAATCAGTGTCAGGGTATATTAGTGCTTGCTATTAGGTCTGAGTAAGTACTGGGCTGTAAGATGCATTTTGAGTGCTTAGGTTGAGAGTTAGACTAGTTTCAAGGGAAAAACTGAAGAGGAGACTTAGTGGAGCCGGGGATAATTTAACCGTAGCTAACCAGCACTGCAAAACCATGCAAACATGGTTTTTGTAGTAGGGAAATGAAAGAGATAGAAATTAGCCCAAAATGGCCAATAAACTACTAACTTCTGGGTTGGAACCACTCCTCTAGGGACAGACATGTTACTCAAAGCTCCCCTCTCTCACAGGTGAACAGAGAAACTTACTTCTATCCAAGTAAGGTATGGGCAACTAGTATCACAGCCCTGAATTCAGCACTAGCCTGAAAACTGTACTATACTGGTATAGAAAGGTGGTAAACAAGGAATTTGTTTGTTTTTTTTTTTTTTTGAAAAGATAAGGCAAAAACAGTAAAAATACACTTAAAACAGCTCTAAATGACTACAGACAAATCAGAAAAGGCTATTGCACTTTAATGTGTAGCCTACAACAGTTAAACAAATTATTTAAACAAAAAACAACTTTTTAAAAGTGCAGGCAGTCAAATAAGTACAATATGTGAAAAAAAACAAGCTTTTAAATCACAATAGACACTGGAAAATCTGTGTTTAGGTGGAAAACAGTTAAGTACAGCAAGAAAGTGCAGAGAACTGATACTTAATCACTCCAAAGTCTCTCTCCTGAGCTAGAAGGCTTGTATCAGTTTAAGGCTTTCTAGTGCTATCAGTAGGTTAGTTACAGGAAAGATGGGAAACAAGCACAGATGTGGTCTTTTAAACCAGAAAGTTGAAAGAGATGGACAAACTGTCCAAATGGTCAATAAAGTATAATTTCTGGGCCAAGTATCTCTCTTCTCATGGTAGACAGGCTACCTAGAGCTTACCACTCCCACTGATAAGCTAGAAGGCTTTCCTCTAACACAGAAAGGTTTGCGGGGCTCAGAAGCTTACCAACAGTCCTGGATACAGCAACTCTGTATCTGGACTAGGCTAGTTACAGGAAAGGTGGGAAACAAGCAGAAGTGCAGCTTAAAAACTAGAACATTGAAAGAGATGGAAAAAAAAACTGCCCAAACGGCCAGTAGATACAACTTCTAGGCAAGGAACCACTGCTCTTGTGGTAGATAGGCTATCTAATGCTTACCACTCCCACTGATAAGCTAGAAGGCTTCCCTCCAACACAGAAAGGCTTGGGGGGCTCAGAAGCTTACAAAGAGTCCAGGAATACAACAAATCTGTACCTGGACTAGACTAGTTACAGGAAAGGCGGGGAACAAGTACAAATGTAGGCTTTTAAGCCAGCAAGTTGAAAGAGATGGAAAACTGCCCAAACAGCCAAATAAACTACAATTTCTGGGCCAAAACTTACTCTTCCTGTGGAGGATAGGCTACCTAGTGCTTACCGCTCCCACTGATAAGCTAGAAGGCTTTTCTCGAACACAGAAAGGCTTGGGGGCTCAGAAGCTTACTAACAATCCTGGATACAGCAACTCTGTAACTGGACTAGGCTAGTTATAGGAAAGGTAGGAAACAGGCACAATTACAGCTTTCAAACCAGAAAGTTGAAAGAGATGGAAAAACACTGTTCAAACAGCCAATAGCTACAATTTTTGGGCCAGGGACCACTCCTCTTGTGGTAGATAGGCTACCTGATGCTTACCACTCCCACTGATAAGCTAGAAGGCTTCACTCCAACACAGAAACGCTTGGGGGGCTCAGAAGCTTACAAAGAGTCCTGGACACAGAAAATATGTACCTGGACTAGACTAGTAACAGGAAAGGTAGGAAACAAGTGCAAACACAGGCTTTTAAATCAGGAGGTTGAAAGAGATGGAAAAGCTTCACAAACAGCCAATAAACTATAATTTCTGGGCCAGAAACCACTCCTCCTGTGGTAGATAAGTTTCATAGTGCTTACCACTCCCACTGATAAGCTAGAAGGCTTCTCTCCAATACAGAATGGCTTGGGGGCTCAGAAGCTTACCAACAGTCCTGGATACAGCAAATCTGTACCTGGATTTCACTAGTTATAGGAAAGGCGGGGACCAAATGCAAAACAAGCTTTTAACCAGAAAGTAGAAAGAGATGGAAAAACTGCCCAAATGACCAATGAACTACAATTTCAGGGCCAAAACCCACTCTTCTCATGGTAGATAGGCTACCTAGTACTTACCACTCCAATTGATAAACTAGAAGGCTTCCCTCCAACACAGAAAGGCTTGGGGGGGCTCAGAAGCTTACCAACAGTCCTGGATACAGCAAGTCTGCATCTGGACTTGACTAGTTACAGGAAAGGCAGGAAACAAGCTTAGAATTTTTTTTTGTTACAGAAAAGCAGCTAAAACAGCAGTAAATGCAATTCAAATTGCAGATTGCAGTGCAGGCCAGCACACCCGAGCGTGTAGCAACACTATGGAAAATACAGTTCAAATAAAAGCAATTAAATTAACAAATAACTAAAAAACAAGTGTAGAAGGCAGTAAATTAGAAGGCTACTAACAAGCAGTAGTAAGAGCGACTGAACAGATAGCATGCAGAAGAGCAACTAAGACAGTTACAGTTAGAGCAGATGAATAAGATTATACATATATATATATATATATATATATATATATATATATATATATATATATATATATATATATATTTTTTTTTTTTTTTGAGGGAAGGAACAGAGCAGGATTAAGAGGCTACAGGGGTTGTCCTTCCCAAATGTTCTCTTTGTATACAGTAGGAGTGCCAGAAATCAGAATATAATCTCACTGCACTCACTTGAGTGAGCAAATGAGATGGGCCCAGAAGGAGTATCCAAATACAAATCTACAAGAGGAGCAGGCAATTTCAGCGCCACCAACATTAATACCAAAACAAGAACAAGGAGGGTGGGTGGGAAACTAACTATAGAGAGACAGCCACAACTTCAATTGAATTAATATAAAGTGAAAAACACAAATAAATAAATGAAATACAATACTATATGCAAAAGAGTAGATAAAAGTGCACTTAAATACATTTATATGTCCAGCTGATTTCAGGTAGATGTTAGCAGGCCAGAGCTCTGATATTAAGCAGAGATAACTCAAAATGTACCATTTACATAAGGCAAGACAGGATGTTAGTGATGAGCTGAAACTACCCCCCACTGCTACCAATGGTTACACAGAAATTCTAAAAAGTACTCTGTAGAGAGACAGCCACAACTTCGGTTGAGTTAATATTCAGTGAAAAACACAAATAAATAAGTTAAATACAATACTATATGCAAAAGAGCAGATGCAAGTGCACTTAAATTCACTTATATGTCCAGCTGATTAGAGGTAGATGTTAGCCGGCCAAAGCTCTGATATTAAGCAGAGATAACTCAAAATGTTCCACTTATATAAGGCAAGACAGGATGTTAGTGATGAGCTGAAACTACCCCCACTGCTATCAATGGCTACACAGAAATTCTAAAAAGTACTCTGTTGGGAGACAGCCACACCTTCAGTTGAGTTAATATTTAGTGAAACACAAAAATAAATAAATTAAATACAATACAATATGCAAAAGAGCAGAGAAAAGTGTACTTAAATTCACTTATACATCCAGCTGATTTCAGGTAGATGTTAGCCGGCCAAAGCTGTGATAATAAGCAGCGATAACTCAAAATGTACCACTTATATAAGGCAAGACAGGATATTAGTGATGAGCTGAAACTACCCCCCACTGCTATCAATAGCTACACAGAAATTTTAAAAAGTGCTGTGTAGAGAGACAGCCACAACTTCAGTTGAGTTAATATTCAGTGAAAAAAACAAATAAATGAAATACAATACTATATGCAAAAGAGCAGAAAAAGGGTACTTATATTCACTTATACATCCAGCTGATTTCAGGTAGACATTAGCTGGCCAAAGCTCTGATATTAAGCAGAGATAACTCAAAATGTACCACTTATATAAGGCAAGACAGGATGTTAGTGATGAGCTGAAACTACCCCCACTGCTATCAATGGCTACACAGAAATTCTAAAAAGTACTCTGTAGAGAGACAGCCACAACTTCAGTTGAGTTAATATTCAGTGAAAAACAAAAATAAATAAATTAAATACAATACTATATGCAAAAGAGGAGATAAAAGTGCACTTAAATTCACTTATATGTCCAGCTGATTTCAGGTAGATGTTAGCCAGCCAAAGCTCTGATATTAAGCAGATATAACTCAAAATGTACCACTTATATAAGGCAAGGCAGGATGTTAGTGATGAGCTCAAACTACCCCCCACTGCTATCAATGTCTACACAGAAATTCTAAAAAGTAATCTGTAGAGAGACAGCCACAACTTCAGTTGAGTTAATAATCAGTGAAAAATACAAATAAATAAATTAAACAATACTATATGCCAAAAAGCAGATAAAAGTGCACTTAAGATCACTTGTACGTCTAGCTGATTTCAGGTAGATGTTAGCCGGCCAAAGCTCTGATATTAAGCAGAGCTAACTCAAGATGTACCACTTATATAAGACAAGACAGGATGTTAGTGATGAGCTGAAACTACCCCCCACTGCTATCAATGGCCACACAGAAATTCTAAAAAGTACTGTGTGGAGAGACAGCCACAACTTCAGTTGAGTTAATATTCAGTGAAAAACACAAACAAATAAATTAAATACAATACTATATGCAAAAGAGCAGATAAAAGTGTACTTAAAATCACTTATACATCCAGCTGATTTCAGGTAGATGTTAGCTGGCAAAAGCTCTGATATATGCTTTATTTTCCCAGCAGTACTTCAGTACTTGCATTCAGTGAAATGTGATTCAGTGAAATGAGTTTATATATATATATATATATATATATATATATATATATATATACATATGGGTTCCGGATGTTTCCTCAAATGACCAAAACCCAAACGGCTGGGCATACTTACGCAAACATGCTTTTCATCGAAGAAGCACTTTTGCGTAAGTATGCCTGTTGTCGAGGCTGTACTATGGTGCAGGGAAATATCCCTTTTCCCCACTGTAGTGCGGTCTTGGAGGGAGAATATTAAAGTGAGGGGGCATGGAGGCACAGCCCCCCACATTGGGGGTGCAGCGGAGAGCAGCTCCCCTGCTAAAATGTAAATTTAGTGTTTCATTTTTTATTTTGTAGGATGCTTTAATGAAAGCACTTTTTCGATAAAAGTGCTTTTGTTAAAGTGTGTTCGGTTATTATGGATTCAGATGTTTGCTCATTCGAACAAACTTTCTAGATCCATATATATATATATATATATATATATATATATATATATATATATATATGTGTGTGTGTGTGTGTGTGTGTGTGTGTGTGTGTGTGTGTGTATGTGTGTGTGTGCATATATATATATATATATGTATTTTATATGTATACAGAGGAGCACTGAGCCAAATGCTGTCATCATGTGCAGTTTGATTGACGAGTAACACAACGAGCTATTTAGACAGTAAGCAAGGTACCTGCAGTCAGAGTTACTATATTTTTACGTGTGAGGCTAATGTAAATACACAAAGAATATAAGTTGCTCAAACATACATATTTCACTCGACAGGTGATAAGCAAAGGAAACAACTCCTCTTTCATATTTAACCATGTTCACCCAACTATTAATAATAATTTGCATATTTGGCCCCTGAAGTTCTGTAGTTCATAGGTTCATAGGTGTGTACTAGGCTAATGGCCCTCGAGCCTTTACAAGCCTAGCCCATAGGATTTTAGATTCAGGTGCCTCTGTCGAGTAGAGGCACTGGTGTGATCCCCAGGGTGAACTTTCTATTACCCATCTACTTATCAAAATTTGTCTTGAAGAGGGACAGTGAGGTGCTCTGCTTGACATGTATGGGAAGTCTATTCCAGAGCATGGGCAGTCTCTGGGTTATGAACCTATCCCTCCAGCATGTTCTGTTGATTGTGGTAATGAGGTTGAGATCTCTGGAGCCTATGGTGCAGAGGGATTAAGATTTCTTTAGATTTAGCATTTCTAACAGAGCTGGGTCAGACATGGCTTTGTAATTCAAGCAGAAATCACCTCTTCTAAGTAGGCAACATGAGACAGAGAATAGTTGGTGTTTTTTGAGTCTATCCATATAGGACAAATATTTAAGGCCTTGGATCCTCTTTGTGAGGTACTTTTGTGGCCTCTCCAGTTATTGCATGTGTTTAGTGAGGTACATGCAAAATGGGGCATTGTACTCAATGACTGACCTAATGAGGGAAGAGCAGAGGGAGACAATGACCTCTTTATTCCTGGATGCAATGCAAAACCCTTAGTAATGAGATGTGCCACATAGAAGGACTTTCTGACCACAGTGGTAATGTGGTGGTCAAAAGAGAGGTGCTGTCAACCTGTGTTCCCAGATCTCTTATAATGCCTTTTGTGTTCAGTGGACTACCAATGATGTGGTAATTCATGGGAACTGTTTTTTTTCCAAAGGGGATGACGACACAATTTTTGGCATTGACCTTAAGGCCATGGTTCTGCCAGCAGTCATTGGTCTTAATGAGGCCTTTCTGTAGGATGTCAACATCACTTGGGGAGTTAATAATAGCTCCCAACTTGCAATTGTCTGCAAATTTTGTCAGCCAGAGTCCCTTCGTGTTAGCCTGGACTTCACAGAAGTCAATACCAAACAGGAGATGACCCAGGACTGAGCCCTGTGGGAATCCACTTGTAATGCATCAGCAGTCCGACTTGGAGTCAGCTACTTTCACAATGTAAGTTCTACCTGTGAGCCATTTTGCAACCCACCTAGTGATATAGGGGTTGATGCCTAGCTTAGTGAGTTTTTCTATGATTTCTAAGGGGGGAAATGGTATCAAAGGCTTTGGACAGATCAAGGTAGGCGGTATGAACCACCTTGCCTTCATCCACAGCTGGTGACTGACTCAAAAAAGTTGACCAAGTTGAGCAAACATTATCTACCCCTCACAAAACCAAACTGTGTAGGATCCAGAGTTTGGACATTCCCTATATTCTTGTTTATTAGGTCCATGATGATGCTTTCCATAGCTTTGCATATCAGACTCTTCAGGCTAATGGGGCAATAATTCCCAGAGTCTGTAGTTGCTCCTCCTTTGTGGAGAGGGATGACTGTAGCAGTGCACCATTTGGTAGGGACAAAGCCTGAGGTGAGGCTGTGATTGAACAGTGCACACAGGTGAGGTGCCAGTTCACTCTGTAGTTCATGTAGAACACAGCCAGGGATATTGTCAGGTCCCATAGAAACTGTATTCTTGGCTTTGAGAGTGCAGTTTTAACCTGTGAAGCAGTAATACTGGGTGCCTGGTAATCTACCGGTATTGTGACTGGTCCCTGGTGGGGAGAGGGGTAAATTTGGCACTGAATCTGTCATCCAGTATATTGACAAATATCTAAATCACAACGGCAACAAAACCAACTGTTAAAGCACAACAAACAGGTTCCGAACAAGTAGGTAATAATCCAGAGGTTTCTTCAAACTGTGAAGTGCTTTTCGTCTTCCCTTTTAGGAAGACTTCTTCAGACAAAGTTAAAATCACATTCTACACTATTAAAAACAAAGAAATGGTGCCAAAAATCAGCGCTCCGTAATTCATAAAATCACTTGCAGCTGCCTTAAAAAAGCACCCGTTGCCATAGTGCTTATTAAATAAAGGTATGCTTGTTCTACAATCTCATTGTTAACTCCCACCATGAATCCCCATAAAAACAGATAAAAAAATATAAAATACACATATATTAACAAAGCATGTAGGTCGTAATGCACCTTAAATAATGTTATGTTTATAGTCCGCTTGTTTTTAATAGTGCAAAGCGAACTGCTCAAAAGATATGACAAGTTGTTACAAGCTGAAAGTAAGATTCTGCAACTAAATTCAAACAAGTCCTTGAACAGTTAAACATTTCCCTAAATTCACAACTTGTTCTTGTAGTCCTAGAGCGAATAATTTATCACAATGGTGGACTTACATAAAAGTAAACAAAGAGTCCGACATATCAGCACTAATCTGTCTGACATAGTAGGGTTCACGTTCATACTAAATGTCCTATTTAAATAACTGTCCTATTTAAATATTTAAATAAATGTCCTGTTTAAATAACTTATTCTGCTTCATAGCATCAAAAGTATATAAATTAATAAAACAAATAAGAATACATAAGGTTACTGAAAACATAGTAATAGTGTGTAAATGAACTAGTTAACTGACTTATTCCAACTTAAAGCAGGTCACCACGTATGTTTTTCTCTCTCCTACTACTTATTGCCTCCAACTTTTACGCATTCTGAAAAAAAGTAGTAATAATGTAGTGAATGAAAATAATACCTGAGTGAAAAAGAAAAAACAACTTTAATAATTGCAAACCTCACATGCACACCAAATGAGTGTGTCCCCTACCTCTGTTTAAGAATTAGTAATACACTTGGTTAATTAAAAGCAAAATCTGTCTCTAGATGCATAATTTAAATATGTAAGTCAGAAAACAGGTTCCGTGTTACCTTATATTGGTTCAAGTTACAAAGAGCGTTCTCAGTTCGAAACCCAAAAGTTTTCTACCATTATACAAGGAAAATACGTCATAAGTTTACGATGTAATGCTAATAAATTACCATAAAAATCCTTTTCTTATCACGGGAATTTAAAAGCACAAAGTCCCAAAGGCACTAAACCAATGTTGGATTCAATATTACCTCGAGTTTTATATATGCGTTATATTGTCTACACATTGGTGTAGTCTCCCTGGGTGTGTTTGTCTGTTCGCATATAAAATACTTGTTAAGAAATCTACACTTTTGCAACTATAATAACTGTTCAGAATATAAGTCTCAAACAAACTTCATATTTCTTATTCAGAAGTACTATGATTCTTATGAAAGTTATGTAGCAAATAAGTTAATTTTATTAAGACATTGTATGCAATATTCTAAAATATGGACAAAACATATTTAATATTAAAAACAATAAGCTTGTAAGTTTTTAGTATGGGTGTAAATAGGGATACAAATGAAAATATAAATGTAAAAGTGTGAAAATGTGTGTATAAGTATTGGGAAAACCTTTTATTGTTAAAGAGTCTTAACTATTTTATCTTAGCATACTTCTTAACTTTAAAATACAAGTTAAAGAAGTAACTTCATTCAACCCTGGTTATATATACACATTTTCACACTTTTACATTTTATACATTTATATTTTCATTTGTATCATTATTTACACCCATACATTTATTTAAATATTTAAATAGGACATTTAGTATGAATGTGAACCCTACTATGTCAGACAGATTAGTGCTGATATGTCGGACTCTTTGTTTACTTTTACGTAAGTCCACCATTGGGATAAATTATTCACTCTAGGACTACAAGAACAAGTTGTGAATTTAGGGAAATGTTTAACTGTTCATGGACTTGTTTGAATTTACGTGCAGAATCTTAGTTTCAGCTTGTAAATACTTGCCGTATCTTTTGAGCAGTTCACTTTGCACTATTAAAAACAAGCGGACTATGAACATAACATTATTTATGGTGCACTACGACCTACATGCTTTGTTAATATATGTGTATTTTATATGTTTTTATCTGTTTTTATGGGGATTCATGGTGGGAGTTAACAATGAGATTGTAGAACAAGCATACCTTTATTTAGTAAGCACTATGGTAATGGGTGCTTTTTTAAGGCAGCTGCAAGTGATTTTATGAATTACGGAGCGCTGATTTTTGGTGCCATTTCTTTGCTTTTAATAGTGTGGAATGTGATTTTAATTTTGTCTGAAGAAGTCTTCCTAAAAGGGAAGACAAAAAGCGCTTCACAGTTTGAATAAACCTCTGGATTATTACCTACTTGTTCGGAACCTATATTGGCAACATCTATTGGCTCGGTATAGGAGGTACCATTGTGCAGTAGCTCAGAGCAAATCTAGGTATTGCCATGGAGATTCTTTATATAACTATAGAAGGACTTGTGGCTGTCTTTACTATCTACTGCAATTCTGTTTTCATAGCTAGCTTTAGAGGATTTGATGAGGGATCTCAACTTTTTGTTGAGGCTGATAAGGGAGTTTTTCGAGTCTTGGGACTTCACCTTATTCCACATCAGTTTCCTCCTTCTATTGTAGAGTTTGTTTATGGCAGGAGACCACCAGATTGGCTTCCTTTTTTGGAGGAGAGCATCTTGGTTCTATTGGGTATGGCAAGATCATTTGTGTACTTGTTCGTACAGTGCATTGTTGTATGACTCAGCGGTTATGCAACAATTCTCCATTTGCATGGTTGCTGTGAAGTTAGCCACCTCTGTTTTTAGGTGCCCAAAGTTAGCTTTGGAGAAGTTTTTCTTGGTGGTTACCTTTGCGGAGAGGGGTGGATGTGGATTTTCAAGGTGATTAGTTTGTGGCCATATCTAAACAGGGAGGAGTTGACTATTGGTGTAGAGCAACAGTTGCCCATGTTAGTAATGACCAGGTCAAGGATGTTGCTACCTCTAGTGGGAGGTAAGAACAAGCTAGTCCAGGGCATTGGAATTAATGAGTTCCAGGAAACATTGGGCAAGTGTATTGGTACATGAATAGTTTTCCAGTTAATGGAGGGTTAGCTGACATCACCCAGTATGAGAGTGTTAGGTTGGACCCTAATATTTTCCAGGGTGCTTAGGAATGTGGAGTGTGAGTCTTGGGACATGGTTGGGGACCTATAGCAGGCTACGACCTGAATCGTTGTCTTACCCAATGTTAGCTGTACCTGAAGTATCTCAGATGCATTATGTTGGGCTATCAGTGTGGAGGAGTGTGCATCCTTTATGAATATGGAAACACCACCACCTTTGGAGCTTCGGTCCAAGTTCTGGCGCTGAAATGTGTGGAATGAGTTATAGCCTGGTAGTGCAGGGGTGCTTTCTGCTGCTCTGAACCAAGTCTCTGTCATGGCACAAATGTCGATGTTCTCCATTTTAAGGAGTGCTTCGAGTGAGTGAGTGCATTTTGAGATTTAGACTTCTAACATTGAGCAGCATGGCCCTCAGATTGCATTTGTTTGTAGCTGTTATGGTGGTAATTTGGTCTTTAGAACACCACCTAAAAAAGACACTATAGGGGTAACAAGAGCCATGACCAGTATCTGGAATCCCAGGGGTCACAGATGCAGGCCATCTCTGGCAAAGGATCAAGGTCTGTCAATCATGTCATCCCAGGTAGACAGATACCGGATCCCATTAGAATGACACTAGAGGTTTAGCCAATTGTTGAAATCAGTAATTTTTCTGCTTATACTGTAGTATCATTCTGGGTGATGGTAGGCTGCTGCTCAGGGCTAGGGTCATGCTCACCTGGGCTACATAATCTGAGAGCTCCTCCATGTCTCTTTTCATGTAGTCCAGGGTGGTACGTCTCAGGTCATTCACACCTACAAGTACAATGACAGAGTCATATTTGTACCTGTTGTTGAGGGATCTAAGTGCATGCATTATGTGGTGGTCCTCGCACCTGACAGGCAGCTGACTGTTACCTTGTCCTTATTCAACTTAGTGAGTGGGAGATCAGTGTGCCTCACTATCGAGTCACCTATGACTAGTGTGTTGGGCATGCTGTTTTGCCTTAGGGGCTTTGGTTGAGTGGCACACAGTTTAGGAGAGTTATGTGTCTCATGATTAGTGTTGTGGTGGTCAAGTGTGTTTCTGCCTTGGAGGTCTGCTGTTTGGGTAGATTTTTTATTGAGAACCTCCACAAAGGTGGGTGTGTGCTTTGTGTTTTTATGTGAAGGCAGTGCTGGTGTATGTTCTGGAGGACTATGTGTTCCATGTGGTGTGGTGCATGTGTTGACCTTCTCCTCTTGACCAGCTATTCTGGTCTTGGCTGGAGAGTGTGTGGCTTCCAGACTGGATATATAACTCCATCTCTCACAAGTCTGAGTGCTTGGACGTAACAGAAAAATAAATGTTAAAACATGATCTCAACACAACTGTGGGTAGAGGGAACTGAACCCATTGGCATCCTCACAATGTAAAATGAGAGCCTTAACATCCAGACCCAGTTGTCAACCATTACAAAAGGATGTATGGATGGGCATTGATTTATAGCAGTATGACAGACATGGTGCCTAAGTATGGAAGTTATAGATTTTTGAAATATTTACTAACACTATTAATATTAAAAACAAGACATTATGAAATAGGTGTACTCACCCTAGCTCTCTTTGCTATTTTCCTTCAATATCTTCCAGCTCTATAGAGATAAAGTGAGCACTGTGTAATATTTGTGGATGGCATGCAGTACCAGACTAATAGTATACCTAATATATGTTATGCTTACAGCTCATAGATAGTCTCTGCTCTTTGACTGCATCCTTCCACTGGCCAAGGAGGCCAGGTTTGCAGTGCCACATGTTACTTAACAGTTAAGGCACTGTTCTCTCCATGTGTGGGATGCCACTTGCCCCAGAGATGGCCTGGGCTAGTTTATTCCAGGATTCAGTCTTGCAGTGCCATTTTAAAGGCATATGCTAGTGCCATCGCAGCCATGTCAGAGATAGTGAGGATGATACATAGTGTGCATACTGACCTATGGGAGTGAATGTCTCAAATGCAGGATTCCTTGGATAGAGTAAATTACACATGGGAATATGGAATGTCTTCTCTGGCTTGCCTGATAGAGACAATGGGCCATCTTTGGAGTTGGTCATCTGCTACATTCACATAAGTTAGACAATGTGGTCATGGACATGTATGATCCCACTCCTGCAGTGCAAGCACTTCCACAGCAACATCCATTGTGCAGGTCTGTACTCCCAGAAGAGACCATCCTCATGGTCATAGCCATTGTCATGCTAGCGCAATTGCTAACTGACATCACTTCAGATCATGCAAAGCACCAGCATCTGGTCAGGGTCATAGTACAGCCAATGCATCTCTTGGCTGAGACAAATGTTATGGGAGAGGGCATGGGCAGGATGTTAAAATCTCTTCCATGCATGCCATAGACCTGTCCAGGATGCTGAGTCACAGTGCTACAGCAACTGGTCAGTCTGAGTCACTGCAGATCCTCCCACACACACTGCTCTTAACACCACAGACAGCCCCAACACATCACACACATCCACTCACCCTAACCCTTCTTGATGTTAAACCCCCATGTCAGCTCTGATACTTCACATAAAACATGTTTTTTTATTTGTATCCTCTTCAGCACTCACATACTTCCTTGTGAAAGACATGCACACTTTTACTCCCTTCTTCACATGTGCAAACCATGTGTACATTGTTGCTTGGGCTGTCTATTTATTTTGCACATTTCACTGTAGTGCATCTGTTTAAATATTATTTACTATGTTGTGATGCTATGTGCAATCTGATGCCTGTATCCTAGTTCCACAGCATACTGTGCTGACCTCCATCTGGTTTGATCATCCCCTACTGCTTGATCTTCTTCCTACTCCTTGTCTGCCTCTGCCTCTGCTGTCTGTTGTGCTGGGAATTTCTGGGCTTACAATAACCCATCCTGCTGTAACTGTTTGCTAAGTATAATATTGTGTAACACTATATTTGGTAAGCTTTCTTGCAGATGTGTTGGGATTATACTACAGGGCAGCACCAGATGAATCAAGACAATGAACATTTCCTTCAGCAGACCAAAAACACATACTCAACAATGTTACTGGTTTGCAATAGTGCATGGATGTACCCATGGTCTGTTTGATTATGTGGATTTCTAATGTGTGTCTGTGCCAGGATTCAAGGTCAAAGCTGGCATCGTCAACAAGGTGACCCTGTCAGAATCACCTATTGCAAACTGTTGGTACAGGTCACACATGTGTCACATGTAGGAATTGTGAAAGCACTCTGGGTGGCCTGCATACACACTGTAGATTTTACACTTGGCAGTTGATGGAGTGCTACCCTTTGCAATTCATGTATGTACTTCCTAGTCCACCAAGTGGGGCCATTATTTTAATGCGTATATAGCCTATGGACCCCTGTACCTTTAGGAAATGGGCCTTATCATTGAACTCTCACATGGTGTTGGCTGTCTCCTCTGTTGCATGTGTAAACCACATATTTCCCACATGCTGGAGTATGATATCAAGAAATTGAAGTATTTTCAAGAGAGATGCCTGAGATCCCCATGGTGTCTCCACTAGTTTGCTTAGCTAATATACATAAAGCCATACCTGCCTGGTATTCACTTGGAGAGGTAGTCCATAACTCCCACTAGGCTATAGACAAGGCTAACACATTTCTATTATTTGTTGGATGGTGTCTTTGTCAACATGACACTGGTCTACAACGTCAGTGTCAAGAAGGCAAAAAAAAAATGTTAAATGAGGATAGATGATTCTGTGCCTCCAGGATTGTCATTGCAAAGTGTGAAGGCTGCCAGTCTAGCTAGATAGAATTTTGTAAATAATTCTGTCATTTGTAAATATTAATGTAATCCACAGGCTTGTTCTACAACATAAAGAGAACTATCTATTGTGATTAAACTATATGTTGCACTGAGCTTCAAAAATGTAACCACAGTGCACTCTGCTGGAAGAAAGCTGATAAGTCAAGCATTGTATGACTGTTTGATCTCAAGCTTGGAGACAGGATGTCTGGGCCAAGAAATTATTTCTATTATCTTGGTTTAAGAGATAATTACTAAGGTATTACATGTATAATGTATTTTATTGCTGTGGCTTCCTGGACAAGTGCAGCACCCTAAGAAATGTAAATTTTGAGTTTCTGCGAGCCTAGGAAACTAAATCAGAACTATTAAGAATGATGTAATCTGACATGACTCAGCAGTACTGTATTATCAATTTAAGGACAGAGAGAAAGAGAGAGCATTTTGGATTTTATCTGAACCTGAAGACATCCAATAGTTTTAGCCCTGGGTCACACTTACTATTTGGATAACAGTAATATTACACAGTGAAACTGTTCACCCTTTGAGAAGGGGCTTATAGTATCTGATATTAATGGTTGGTGGCAGTGATTTTTACCTTATAGTCTGGAGAGAAGGGGGACATAGCTGGAAAATCTGTGCCAGCCTTCCCCATGAGTGTCTGTGCATTTGTATATAACTCATATCTCAAAGTGTGTGTGTGTCAGCTATTTGGGCAAGGAAACAAAGCACTGGTTGGACAGAGAGGGTGCTGAGGATTTTAGCTTGACCAGTAGGCTAAGATCTGTACCCTATAGCTGTGCCGGTGGGGAGTCTTATTGGGGATCTGGGGAGAAAGGAAGAAAGCAGCCCCAGACTGACTGTGATCTCTGTGTGCTCTTAAGGGAAATTGTACTTTATTGTGTGTGTACCTGTTGTCCTTCCCAATGTGCACACCCCTCACTGGTGCTAATGGTGAGTATTGAGGCTCCTTGATTACTGGGTCAGTGCACAGGCATCACACACATGCCATCAGGCATAACAGCTACAATGAGAGCCTCCTTCAGATGCATATTTATTATGGATGTGGCAACCCCTAACATTATTCTGTGATTTACTCAGTCTGAACATGGACATATAGCTGAGTTCAAATGTGGTACAAACACAACTCTGTTGTGTGGCATTTAAATATTTCTGAATCGCTCTGCCATCTTTTTTGCCTCATTATCAAACAGGGTACCTCATTATACAGTCATTGGTGTATGCCATGACTGACCACAGTATTTGGGCTAGTCATGTAGTGTATCTTGATTTTCTGAATCAAACACACCCTGGGCATGGCCACTTATCTTGCAAACTTGCTTAGCATGATGTGATAAAGTAGACTAACCTTTCATGATTGTGCCCACTATATATAAAAGTTTTAATAGAAGGCAGAAATATCAATCAAAAATTATCTAAGCATTGATTCATACAACCTCTGAGTTCAGCACTGAGTTTGAGTGTTTTCAAAGTGAACTTAAAACTTTACTGTGTTCTAACTAAAGTTGTATCTCTGAGTCATGTGAAAAGTATCTTAGTTGGATATTATAGCCAGTTACAATGGGACTAAGAAAATATATTCTAAACCCCAGTTTTTTTGAGTACTAAAGTAGTAAAAAAATGATGACATATTTTAGATAAAAAAGCAAAAAAAAAAAAGTTGTATCTCTGAGTCATGTGAAAAGTATCTTAGTTGGATATTATAGCCAGTTACAATGGGACTAAGAAAATATATTCTAAACCACAGTTATTTTGAGTACTAAAGTAGTAAAAAAATGGTGACATATTTTAGATAAAAAAGCAAAAAAAAAAAAAAAATATGCAGAATAACCTTTCCATAAAATACCTATTGCCATAGTAAAATAATTATTAACAATGTAATCCTTTAAAATAGTAACACAAATAACTTATTTTAAAATATCCTACAAGTACTTTCTATACTTTAAATATTCTGTCCTCCACAATAATAACCAGAATGTTATCCTTTTTATGTTACCCTTTTGGTTCCAAATCTTGTTAAATGAAATCTCCTTCATTCTGGCTTGCCGTATCTAATACATACTTTCAACACACATTTTATAGTTTTGTCAGTTGATTTATTTTTACATATATGCCATACATCATTAATAACTTCCATACTATTTCCTACTCATTTCTCATCCTTCCATCTTCAACAAAATTCCCCATAAACTTTTAACTCTCATGCATTCTAAAATTAAATATTCTATAGTTTCCAATTCCTTACATTTTAAATGCTTTCTATTCATTACTTTACATTTTGTCTCTACTTTTAATTGTAACATTTTAAAAATCAAATTCCTTATCTTTACCTTCATCACATTTTTAAATCTTCTTTCTCTTTTTTTCCCCAGAATGCTTCTATTCATTTTATAACACAATAACTTAACAGAATAGTAACAAGAAAAAACAAATAAACTATATACAATGTCCATAATAACTAAAATGCAATATGCATAGAACACTTTATATTTCTCTAACACATTAGACAATTTTGTCCAAGCAATTAATTGATAGGTTGTGGTTTTAGTCCTTGCCTTTATAGTAGCAATCTCATTCTTACAAATGTATTTCACAAGCTGAATAAATTCAGCTTTAAAGACAGAAGTAGATTGGGATTTCCAATTTTTAGTAACAATTTTCTTTGCTATAGAGAGGATAGACCATAGTAAACATGTTTGATTTTTAGGAATGACTTCAGGGACAGGAACATTGAAAAGGATAATGGAGTCACAAATTATACAGTTGTCATTCCATAGAGCTTTACAAAGATATAACTCTAAGCAAAATGGGGACACTATTTTGCAATTAACAACAATATATATCCAGTCAGCATCAGGGTGTCCACATCTCCAGCATTTCATTTCATCTTTCTTGTGCATTATTGCTAATCTATGTGGGGTGAAAAAACATCTATGTAAAAATTTCCATGTGTATACATGCCAGAACAGGGAAAATGTGGATTCCTTCAATGAGTATAAACAAAGTTTTTTTTTACTTTTTCTGAGAATACTTGTCTATTAACTTCACTTGAATAATTCCAAAACGAAACATCTGTTTTGCTAAAATCATTTCTGAGAATTTAATAAATAATAGATATGTATGAAGTATTCATGGGTGCGCTATTAATAATTATTGAAATAAAATCCAATATTTTTAAGTTACTCTTATTTTATGTCTCTAATGAGGGTACACGCTTGGTATGTATAAAATCCTTACATGTTTGGATGTCCAGCCAATTGCAATTTTGCAAACTATATCTGCTGATCAAATAGTCTGCAGAACTTATTTTATTAGCTGAGAGAAACTGATTGTAATATAATAGGTCACACTTCTTAAATTCTAATATTTTCTGACTATCAAAATATATCAAACATTCATGCGTGTTTGTGTAGGCAATAGAAAACATAATTATTAATAAAGTCTTAAATGATTGGAAAACATAAGGTTTTTAAACAGCAGCAGTATTTGGTTTATAAGAAGTGTGAGAACAAGTTTTGAACTCTCACTTTGAATGTATATTTTTAAAATCCATATAAAGTTGTTTGTATGTATTTGAGTATATGTTTCAAGCAATGTCCTGTTACTGTTAAGAAGTGAGGTTTCATGCAGTGATTTCCAGTATGATGTATAAGAAGTAATATTCTAAAGCAACAATTTGTTATCAAATGCAGAGTTTAAATAAAAATCAATATTTGGGAACCCTATACCTCCTTCATCCCAGCTTGTGGTGTGTCAGAGAAGAGAAATTCTTGTTTTTTTGGAATACCAAAGGAAGATAAGAAATATGTTATTAACTTTCTGTTTAATTTTGACAGGTGAGGGAATTACTGGAGGTTGGCCAATGAATAAGATTTTAGGTAACAGTATCATTTTCATTAAAGTTAGTCTGTCTTCAAATGTGACGAAGAGTCTGTTCCAACTGTATATTAGACTAGTAATTGCGTTTATAAGTTGTTGTTAATTAGATGTGAGTGGTTTGTTTATAATTAGATTCAATAATGATACCTAGATATTTAATATGCATGCCCTCCTAGTTTATGGCTCTTTTTTATTTGTTTCATAGTAGTATTTTTATTTACTAGAAGTACCCAAGTTTTGTTGTGATTGAATTTTAGGCCATAGATGTTTGCAAAGAAGTCTAGATTATGTAATAGGTGATCTATTGAATTTTCAGTATCATTAGAAGTTAGTAGTAAGTCATCAGCAAACAGCTGTATCTCCGGGATGATTTGTCTGTCAGTTTATAACCTTTAACACTGTCATTATTTCTAACATAATTTGTAAGAGGCTCAATAGCCAGGGCAAAGAGTAATGGGGAGAGGGGGCACCCCTGTGTAGTACCTCTTAATATTTCTAATGGGCTAGATAGAGAAGATCCAATCTTTACATAGGCTATGGACTTTTCATATAGGTTTTTAATTAATCCTATAAAGTTTCGGGAGAAATTGTATTTTTGCAGAGCTTTAAACAGATATGGCCAACTTAGGGAGTTGAATGCATCATCTATATCAAGACTTAAAATAGAAAGATCATTTTTTTTCTTGTTTGCTAAGTCTATTAAGGACAGTAGTCTAATTTCATTGTCTTGTACCTTTCTATTTTTGATAAACCTTGTTTGGTCTTCATGAATTAATATTGAAAGAATATTATTTAATCTGTCTGCTAAGATAGACATGAATATCTTGTAGTCAATGTTAAGCAAAGAGATTGGCCTGTATGATGTGCAAAGGTTGGTCTCTTTATTTGGTTTTACGATGGGAGAGATTATAGAATATTTACATGAGGGAAGGATGTTTGCTATAGTTTTAACTTCTTGGAATGCACTGAGTAAGATATTCAAGATGTTATCAGGTAAGAGTTTGTAAAATTCTGGAATTAGACCATCCAGTCCTGATGCTTTTTTGTCTTAAGATTGGTAAACATACAAAAAGAAATTGATGAACTAAAACTAAAACTTACATCAAATGACAAATCTACATTAGCTGACATATGTAAACTGAACAAGGAATATCAGGATATAATGCAGCATAAAATATCAATAAATCTGGAAAAAATCATATTACAGTCCTACTCAATTAATCACAAGAGTATGCACAAGATAGTGGTTAGATCTAAATATTTAAATGAGAAAAGTCATGTAAAAATAATATACACTAGAAATAATCAGACTATCAAAGTTACAGATCTAAAAATATCTTATTATGTTTTAAAAACCATTACAAGAATATTAATAATAACTCATCTACAAGTGATACAAGTATAGACAACTTTTTTGATAATAACATTCAAAACAAGCTATCCAAACGCAATATTAGTAACATAGATAAACCTTTTTCCTTTAAAGAATTAAAGGAACAAATAAAAAATCTTCTTCTGTCTCTAATAGCAACTTTTATTTGCTGATCTAAATTCTTCCAAGAAAATACATAATATACTCTTTTCATAATGTTTTCATACCAAACTTTCCTTTTACTTTTTATATTTTTAATATGTAATTTCCAAAAATTATTTTCACAATTCTTTAACTTATCCTTCCCATTTTCATTTTACCTTCTTTATTTTCCACAATCTCTAACCTTAATTGTTTGGGTCTATTTTATATATTTGAATGCTTAAATGTTTGAATCACTAAAGATCGAACTTTAGTGATCAAACATTTAAATGTTTGAATATATTAAAAAATTAAAAAAAAAACAACAAAAAAGAAATTAAAACTAAAGGGTGTAAAAAGGGGGCAAGCCCCCTTGCACCCCCACACCCCCCACTACTTAAATATACTATATATAGCGCTACAGTGTAGGAAATGGGAAAAAAATTCATTTCCGCATTGTAGCACACTGAAGTGCGATCTCAGAGTCGGTATATTTAATATATATATATATATATATATATATATATATATATATATATATATAAAAAATATATATTTTTTTAATATATTCAAACATTTAAATGTTCAATCACTAAAGTTCGATCTTTAGTGATTTGAACATTTAACAGTTTGAATATATAAAATAGACCAAATTGTTTACACTTCTCCATAATTTTAATTATGGTTTTATTTATTTCCTTAATCCTCCCCTCTAAAATATTATACAAAAACAAAGATACTAAAAATTGGATTTTTTTATCATAAACCACAATTTTCCAATTTATTGTAAACTATACCTTTTTCAATTGGGTTTAACCTTTAACCTTGACCATCCAAAAAAAAACCCCCCAAAAAATACTGTCTTTTATATTATCCTTTCTTCATCTTCCTCATCCTGACATAACATAATAGACAAAACATATTCTAATTTTACTAAAGCATACCATTACTAAATAACATATAGCTCATATTAAAATTCTTACATAAATCACATATATCTTTTATTACTTCACTCGCCTCCTTCCATAATTATCAACCCACACCTCTAATATTTCTCTTTGCATTACTGAAATAAATACCTCATTCAATCCTTCCTTGCTAGTTTCTCCAAAACCTCAACTTTATTAATTTTTAAACCTATATAATCTGAAACTCTTTCAGCTACTTTCCACCTAATGATTTTTGCTGTAAAAACTGCATCATCTGCACAATTCAATATTAAAGGAATTTTAATTCTTTAACCATACACATCCCTAACTTCATTCCTCTTCTTATACATTAAACCCACAGTAGCATTCATACATAGAATAAACAATAAACTACTCATATGGCAACCTTGTCTTATTCCTTTTCGTACTTTAATTTCTCTACTCACACAACCATTCACCATCACCTTGGTTATATGTTTCTCATAAGTGTTTTTTTTTCTCATTTGTATTATTTTATAATCCATATCACAACATTCTAACATTTTCCACACTTGATGTCTGTTCAAATTATCATATGCTGTTTTCAACACATGCTCCTATAACCTTGACCTCATTCTCTTCTTCCTTTATACAATATATACTTTTTTACTATCATTAATATTTCACTCACTTTTCTTTCTTTAATAGCATAAATTGCATCTTTCCACTTATATTCCGTCATACTTTATATTATTATGTGCCTTATTCTCATCAAAATGCTATAATCACAATCATCATTGTTATAGGTCTCCAATTATTCAAATATTCTTTTTCTCCATTTGACAAATTAACCATATTACCCATCATAAATACTCCACTTTCCAAAACCTTGCTCCTCCCATTCGTTCATAATCTTATCAAAAAATATTTTGAACATTACTCGTATCTTTATAAAATGTATAACCTAGCCCATCTACACCAGGTAATTTGTTTTCCTTAATTTTTTTATATTCCCTCCATTTCTTCTACACTTATCTATTTTTTAAACATTAGTTTTTGGCTTCTGTGACCTTTAATATATCCAGCCCATTTTATCCTCCCTTTTATCTTCCTGATATTTGTTTCTTTAGTTATATTTTTCATCATTTACAGTTTGCTTTACCTTTTTCCTATGAATTTACTTCTCCTTTCTCACATTTTAGTTAAAATCTTGATTCCTAATTAAATTTTCTAATCTTTAATTGTTTTCTCAATACATGTACCTTTGATTACCAATACATTTTTTCACTATTATCTTCCATCAAAATTGAGATATTATCATTTACCTTATTATAATTCCCTTTTTCATTTTAAAGAACTATTTTTTTCTGTTCTTTCATATTCTGTTTTTTAAGTTTTACTTGGTACACTTCTCAACAATCTGACTAATTCTCATACATGAATTGCATAGTCACATGATCATCCCACGATTCCTTGATTTTTTGTTCTTTAATGTCTTCATTCATATTATAGTTACTTAATTTCTCCAGTCCTTTTCCTATCTGCATGCTATTTATTTTTGATCTAAATCAAGCCCTGTGATCAGAAAAATTAACTTCAAACACCCCTCTATCACTTTAAATACTTCTGAAAAAGAACACATAATTTCTGTTTTAAATCACCAGTTTTATATGTCTAATTCCTTTTCTTTCCTAAATTCAGTTCTCCTATTGCCATGATTTCTTTCATTTTTTGTACAGCCTTTGACATTTTCCTCACTTTATTTCTTAAATTACAACTAAAACCATCCACCAAAATAATATTTATATTGATTACAACATGTAGTTTCAATAAGTCAAATAATTATTTTCTCTCCTTACCACTCATAAAAGCATATATAACAATTAACCTCAAAGGATGGCCTTGAAATCAGATATCTATAACTGATATTACTCCTGATTTAAAAGTAATATCCAATAAAATTTTAATACTTTCATTTTTAACAAAACCACAATTCCTATAAATTTCTGTACCCCCAAAGTCCACTCAGTTTTACCACTCCACAATAATTCTATCTACTTTTCTCTTTAACTAAAAATCTTATGACTTCTAATAAAGTTATATTAACACCAATGTTTTCACACCATTGGTAAACCATCAATATCTTAAGATCACTTTTTGTTTTCTTTTTTCAAACTGTTCCCCCTACATTTTCTTTTCCTATCTTTAACTTTTTATTCTTAACTAAATGTCAGCCTATATTCTCCTTATCACTCTGATCTGACCCTTCTTTCCCTTTATTTTATAAATTACCCACTCATACACCTTCATGTTTTCCTTCTTTGGTTCTAATTTATTCCTATCTGTGCTGTGATAGAGTCTTTCCTACATCCCTCTTCTGTTCATATTAGTTTTTTTATGTTGTTTGGGTAGTAGGTTAGCATAGTATGGTTAATCTTCTTCTGGTCCTGGGGCTTCACTGCATTTGATAGCTAGCATGCATGAAGTGTCAATGTAGCTATAGGATAATACCACTCTGCCTGTTCCTGTATTCCTGAGGACTGGGAGGCAGAAGGCAGAGCAATATGTGAATCATTTGACATGGGCTGATATGGAAGCTGCTTGCATGAGGTGTGGGTTGTACGTAACTGGTTAAATGCACGTGGGTGTTACTGTAAGACTGCATGCATGCTTTGCCTTCTACAGATGTTTAATGTTATACTATAATCTATGAGAGCAGCTTCATCTTACCTGAGATACTTGTTTGACTTTGTGACTGGCACACACACACACACACACACACACACACACACACACACACACACACACACACACACACACACACAAACACACATCTATTTGTCTATCTATCTATCTATCTATCTATCTATCTATCTATCTATCTATCTATCTAGGGTTGCTGTCAGAAGAACGAAGATGCATTATGTCGAATGCGTCTTCGTCGAACTGCAAATGGCAAAAATGCAAAATGACGAAGTGGCATTTAAGCAAATTCTTTCCCTGGGAAAGAAGTTGCTTGGCCGCTTCCATCACTTTGCCATTTTTAACACTGTAGTGCGATCTCAGAGTTGGTATATTTAAGTGGGGGGGGGGGCACAGACCCCCACATGGGGGGAGCGGGGGGGTGAAGCCCCCCGACTTATATTTAGTATTAGAAACATACACACACATATATATATATATATATATATATATATATATATATATATATATATATGTATATATTTATGAGTCCCCTACCATTTACTGAACCTACACTTATCCGAAATCCAAATAACTAAGACGACTCCACTGAAACATCATTACGATGAAGCAATGAACTGCCAATAATTTTAACAGGGAAACTAACCACTTGGCCACTAGGGTGAACTTTGCCCATTTCCCCAGTAAAGTGCAGTCTCAAAGTTGGTATATTTAGTTAGGGGGGATGTGGGGGGATGCCCCCCATTAGCATGAATTTAATTTAGTTTTGGTGTTTTCTTTTGTGTCCTGGTGGTCAAATGGTTAGATTTCCCTGTTAACATTATCGGCGGTTCATTACTTCATTGTAATGAGGTTTTGGTGGAGTCATCTCAATTATCTGGATTTTGGGTAAGTGTCATTTTTGTTAATAATAGTAGATAGTAGACTCATATATATATATACACACACACAAACACACACACACACACACACACACACACACACACACACACATATATATATATATATATATATATATATATATATATATATATATATATGTACATATACATATATGTCTACACACATGCACATACTGAGAGAGATATCTAGTTATCTATAGGTCTACTTAAAATTATCTAAAGCAACAAAAATTACCAAACACATGAGCAACAATATTATGATATGCTTGATATATATCCACATTTAAAATGTTGAAGTCATTCTACCAACACTGATACAGGCCAATATACTCACACAAATATTGTATAAACATTTCTGTGCAAAGAAAGAATAAAACCTTACCTTTCCACATACTTTGAGAGAATCCCAGGAATCCCCCACACAACCCAATCATATATATATATATATATATATATATATATATATATAAATAAATATATATATATATATATATATATATATATATATATATGTATATGGGTCCAGGAATAATGCTCGAGAGGCCGTTTCACCAAATGTGAAATGGCCGGGCATACTTACGCAAAAGTGCTTTTCATCGAAGAAGCACTTTCTCTTAAGTATGCCCGTTGCGGAGATTGCACTACAGTGGGGATAAGGGAAAATTTCCTTTTCCACACTGTAGTGCGACCTCAGAGTGAGAATATAAAAGTAAGGGGGTGTGGGGGGCTTGCTCTACTGCAAAAATGTAAATGTAATGTTTTTTTTTAACACAGTTTAACAAAAGCGCTTTTTTGGTGAAAGCGCTTTCATTAAAGTGTGTTCGCTGATAGTGGACTGGGACTGTTGAACTTTCAGTCAACAGTCCTAGATCCAGATATATATATATATATATATATATATATATATATATATATATATATATATATATATGACACCTCCATGGTAGGAGGAAATCACTGACAACACACAATGATAAATCACGCTGGCAATAATTTTGGCACCGGAAGATAAGCTAAAAGGCAGGAAGACAATGTAAGAGGTATGTACATAACAAAAATTAAACTTCTTAGTAGATAGTATGATTTATAAAATCATGTTTTGTACTAAAACGTTATTCATTAGCAGTTTGATTTTGTACCAGATTTCATTTTTCACTGTCAGTATTTTTCTACAGCGTAATAGTACACACATATATATATATATATATATATATATATATATATATATATATATATATATTTACACATATATAATATGCACTTTAGAGAGTTCTGAAGCAATTCAGTATATGGAGAAATGTACAACAAACTCTAACAAATGAAATCTAGCACCAAAGCAATGATACCACAGTAGCTCATTTTATTTCTGAAGAACAGGCAACCAAATCCGAAACAGACCTGAGTTTTGCCGCCCAATTGTTTCAGTGACCTGAGTCACAATGGTACATCAACCAGTAAATTTAAAATGAAAAAAAAAAAAGATCCTTCTTGCAGTAAAACAAGAATATGCAAGTAGAAAATGAAGATTTATCACATTCAAAAGATGAGTAGTGCACATAGTTAATGTGAATATTCTAAGCAGTCAATCAGTCCATATGGAATACAATTTGCGCAGGCATTTACTTCAATAATATACATTGCTAAAATGTAAATAAATATGTAAAAAAATATATATTGTATTTATTATAGAAGACTGTCACCCAGTGGTGCTAAAGATTATAACATCAATAAAACCATTACACCATTACACAAGTAAATGTATAAGCGCAAGTTAATGTTGTAGAATTAATAATCTAGTGAGACATTAAAGGATAAATACATCTATAAGGCAAAATATTCACATATATATTTAATGTTTAAAATGGATTTTTTAAATATTTTCATTCTTTTACACAAGCTATCATTTAGAACTGATAAGAAAAGATGGTCAAAATTAATAAGCTAGCTTTTTCTTTATGATATAAACGTAAGTGTTTACATCATGCAGACATATTGTCTGCATGACGATCAATGATAATGAAAGAGAAACTGGCAGTAAAATGAACCAAGAGATGTTTAAATAATTCACTACAGTCCCTTGTGCAATGTATGTCACTAAGATGTAAGGCCAATCTCTTTTAAACATACCACAGATATGCTCCCATAGGCTTCATGATGGCAGACAGCCATATAAATTGAAAATCAGAAACACAAATGATAAAATGCTGTACATTGTATGTTTTTGTAGTGTTCACAGATGTATAAAGTTTGAACCTGAAAACATGAAAGCAATAGGAGCAATTATCCCCCAGGGTGCATCCCCACTATGTTCATTTACAGGCACCTGAGTGGATAAAGTGGCACAGGGCATTTTATGTTTAAGACAGTTTTTTTTCCAAGTTTTGGTCATTACAGTAATTGAATTTACAGTTATTGGGCAAAATCTCTTTGTTAAATTTGTCTTACGTTAATAGATTCAAAAACTTGTTTAACATATTTCTGATACTGTGAGTGACAGATCCAAAAGTAGTAATGAACCAAATTGTTTGGTCCAAGTTTTCATCCTCATTAGTAACATTGTATTGCACAGTGTCCACCCAAGACTACTCCAAGTATTGGAAATGAGTAATGTATTTTTTTCTATCTGATTGTCTATTAAGGATCATTAATATCAGATATTCATTGTCAAAGAGACTCGGAAGACCTGGGAAGCATAAATCTTAAGATAATCGGGACAGTCGCTCATAGTGAAAGCTACAGGAAATAAATCTAATATATTTGTTAAATATACTAGGATTATAAAGAACTTTCTATTCTTGCTCTAAGACTACACATCATACATATTGTTTGAAAAGTGGCATTTAAAGAAATTGAGACATACTAAAAGCCAATATAACCATACCAAAAGTTATGACATGTAATGTAAAACTCCAGAAAAAGTGATCTCAATGTTAATGAAAAGCAGATAAAAGAAATGTAGACAGTATTTTGTCTTTACTGTTATGATGCGAACAAGTCAGTATAAAAGTATACAGTGAACTGATAGGACTACAATCAGAAACAAACCAAAACCCTGGCATCCATGCTCCCGCTCCTGCTTTGTCTGGCATGTGTTAGCATACTGATGACAATAAAGTCTGTTTTTTAAGTTCAGTTAAAAGAGCAAACACAGACACACATACATGCATGCACAGCCACAGGTTTTGCTACCTACATTTGTTTTTTGAGTTTTCATCCTCCTATTATTTCAATTTTAAAAATCAATAACAAAAAACATTCCAAACTTGCATGTAAACATCTTTGGTCATAGAAACAAGACAAGTTTTGTATAATTAAACAATAAAGTTGTAAAAGCAATGTTATGTCACAGTTCCACCTGATGTCATTTATAAAGCTAGTAATGACATATGTTCTTCATATTGATCACTGCTGCAGTAGCCTTAGCTACAATGGTTATATCCAGCCCAGGATATAACAACCGGCCAGCTGCCAAAGTTTCAGGGCACCTTCCACCTGTCCAAATGTGAATTAGTTTGAACTGAGCTGACTAAAAGACAGGCTTAGGTGCAAAGCCCATTACAGCTTTACTGCCATGTAAAAGTACACTCCTCTCCGGCTTCCAAAGATGGAAGATCATCTAGCTCTTTTCTTTGCTGGGCAGGTAAGTCCCCTTTGGGGAAAACCTTTCCTTTTCTTAAATGTTCTTGATATATTGTTACTTTTTTAAATGTAACACTCATTTCTTTCTGTCAGTTTAAAAGTAGTGTAAGCTAACTGAAAACATTTTTTTCTGCTGAGAATATTTTTTTCTATTGTGGGGTTGTCATAATGTTTTAATGTGTTTTTTACAGTGTTTTTTTTCTATCCAAAAAGTAACTTTTGTGAACTGGTAGTTTTACTGTCATTTGATGTTTGTCTTCCCTGAGAAAGAGGCACCATTTCTGGCTTGAATAGACTACTGTTCCAAAAATCGGTCCTCCTTCCACCCACAAAAAGAAAAAGTTAGGCAAACTGCCTTTGCCAATACAGCAGGCTAGCAATTTGCCTCATCTGCAAGTGGGTGACTGCTGTCATCATTTGTTATACTTCAGACCATTCATGTTTTACCACCTATCCCTCTGATGTAGTGCCTACAGTCACTGTGGACTGGGGGTTAGCCACATCCTCTGTAGCTGTTGAGACCCCTCAGTGGGCAAGGGAGAGCCACTCTTTTTGGTCTTGGGAGAGGGAACAGGGAAGGTTTCTTTTTTCTATCAGAATGCTGTGAAAATCCCTGGGTAAGCAGCTGCTGCCATTAGTGACACAGTTAGGTACATTTTCCTGTCAAAAAGAAACAAAAAATGAACCATGTACCCACTTCTCTGTGTAACAGAGCTCCAGAATTTCTTTGGGTCTGATTTAAGAGCAGAGGGAGGATTGGCATAGAAGTTTATTTTCTCATAATGGATGATTTTTTTAATTTTATTTCTGAGTTCTTTATATTTCTGAAGAAGAGAAGGGGTCCTAGTTTTAGTCCACATTTTCCAAATCCTATCCCTGTCTTTCAGGGAGCAGTATTAGATTTGATTCTAATTGTGTGAAGAGGAGCAAGGGAGTTAAGAATGTTTATGAATGTAGTGTTGAAGGAGTGGACAGCTTCATCTTAAGGAAGAGTGGTGAGTTAAGACCAGTTAATTTTGGAGAGTTTGTGAATAAAGGAGTTAGGACAGAAATGCGAAAGTGAGCGGGTGCTAATAAATTTAAGTTTGGTAAGGTGGGGAGTATGTCTGGTAACTGTTATAGGGCAGTGGTCGCTGAGGGCATTTGGAAGGGTTTGGGAGTTATGATAGTTTTGAGGGTGGGAGACCAATATCCAGTCAAGAAGAGAGCTAGGTAGGTGAGATTTATTAATGTAAGTTGGGGTTGTGATTAGCTGCTCATACCCATGTAGGTTTATACAGGAAGTAGTGTTGGGAGCTTGTATTTTAAGCCAATCAATATTTACATCTCCCAGTATAATTATTTAATTGTGGATGGTATGTGAGAGGTGAGATAGGATGTTCTCAAGTATGTTAATATTATCACCAGGGGGAATATAGATTTCTGCGACAGTTATGGTGTTGAAACTGTTAAGTTTGAAGTTGGTCAGTAAAAGTTTAGCTGGGGAAAAGGAGGCTAAGTCTAGTGTGGGACTGATTTGGGGGAACAACTTTAGTAGAGTATGGAGACTCCTTCTCCTTTCCTTTTAGGTTGATCTAATCTAAGGATATTATAGCCAGGAGGGATGATTTTACTGCCAGATGGTGTGGTTTTTACCATGTTTCAGTTTGGGTAACTATGTCAGGAGTGCTATCCAAGCATGGAGTTTTTGAACTTTATTTACAAGGCTACTGACATTGATAGAGCAGAATTGTACTTGTTTTTGTGGGTTGGAGGGTTTTGCGGGGTTAGATACAGGGGGGGGGGTTGTTCAGGGTAGTGTCTGTAGGGCCTGGGTTAGTATGAATATCACCAGAAAGAAGTATAGGGTTGTAATGGGGTTTTACTTTGAGTAAGTAGACTTTATTTTTTTGTTTTAAAGGGGAGGGGGAATATATTTTTATTTTAGGAATGGGAGTGGTTGGGGGAAGAATGGAGGGCCAAATTAGTAGATAGGGTTGTGGTGTAGTACTTGAGTTAAGAGTGGTGTTTGAGGGATGGAAATAGGGAGAAGGTAACTGTGAGTGATATGAGGTGAGGTGATAAAGTATAAGGAGTAGAGAAGGTAAGAGTATAGTCTGAGTTGTAAGAGACATGTCACTTTATGGGATGTAGAACAGAAGACATGAGGAAGGGGTGGGAGTAAGGTATAGTAGTCTTTGATAGTGGATAGTAGGTACGTGCGGGGGGGAGCAAAAAAGGGAGGTAGTATGAGAACAGGAAGTAGAGGGGTGGGGGATTTGGGAGGAAGAGGGAAGTGTGGTTGTATGGATAGGTATAATGGTAATGATATGGGGGGTGGGTGGGAATGAGGGTGGGAGAGGAGTGATGTGAGCGAAGTTAACAGAGTGGGGCTACACTTTTCAGATAGAACTTAGCTAAAAAAAATATCAGCTAGTCCAGGGACACTTACTAGAGATGCAGCACCTGGAGGGTTTTCAGCTGCAATTAAAGCAAATATGTCATCCGGGGTTTTTAAAACCTTTGGTGTGTTGTACCTGAACAATCACTTGGGGGGTGGAGGAAGGGAGGGAAATCATCAATTAGAATTTAAAGTAGGAGGAGAGAATCCAAGGCATACAGACACACACACACACACACACACACACACACACACACACATATATATATATATATATATATATATACACATATACTCATGTGCATATATAATATATATATATATATATATATATATATATATATATATATATATATATATATATATATATATATATATATATATATATGAATCCCCTACCATTTACCGAAATTATACTTATCCGAAATCCAAATAACTAAGATGACTCCACTGAAACATCATTACAATGAAGCAATGAACAGCCTATAATTTTAACAGAGAAACTAACCACTTGGCCACTAGGGTGAACTTTGCCTGTTTCCCCAGTAAAGTGCGATCTCAGAGTTGGTATATTTATTTAGGGGAGATGACAAAGGAAAAAACTTCAAAGACCAATACACGTAAGGTTCAGTTAAGGTACATTTAATAACTTGCAGCAAGGAGACAAAAACATGCAAATACAAGATTTTGCCTAACCAATAACAGGAAGTATGCTATTCTTATACTGTTTTACAAGACATGGCCTTCTATAGCTGACGTAATCAAACACAACTTTCAGTATTGTTCTACAGCAGATGTTGCTCAGATTTTCTGCTGACATGACTAAATTTGTGAGAAACTTTTTGAGAAAAACAACCTGGCCTTGGTGGACACTAACCCGTTACAGGCCCCTATTGTACAATTCTAATACATGTGTTACATTTCAAGGTACTTTTCTAACTCAAGCATAAGCAAATGCTGATTACAGTTCATATTTTCAAGCAGTCTTTGTTCTAATTATCTATAACTTCTACAGCTGTGTATTTTCTCACAGCACAAGCGGAACTCCTTGTCTAAGTTTCATAACATTTATACAAGTGGTATTGTTCTATTCATTATTTCCCTAACACAAGTAGAAATCATCTGCTTCTCAGTAAATTTCCAATGCATGAGCAAAGATTTTAGCTGACAATACAAGGTCAGAAAGCATCTGCAGTTTGTACAGATTTATGCAGTATGAAATAGAATAAATGTGTTAACCCTTTTCAAGCTCTAAATGCACTAAGCATATTACTAATACATATACCAATACATATTTTTCTGACATTTCCCCTTTTTAATACTTTTATTCTACTTTCAAATTAAGCATAAACAGTGTGTTTTCTTCCCCTAACCTCTTCCATTTAGGATTTGCAGTTAAGAGAGTCATTCAGTTTAAACTCATGAAAGCAATTTCAATCTTTTAGCAGTTCTTCAAACTCAGTACTTTGATATAAGGTTTCAGAAACTGATATGTCTATAAAGTCTTTAATCAGTCTTTTCATACAGGGGATGCCACAGCAAACACATACTCTCAGTAGGAGCATTCCTGCACAAATGACAATCAGGATGTTCATTAGGATGGTACCCCACCCCCCAAACCATTTCTGTAAAAAGTCTGTCAGTGGGTTTGGGCCTGGTTTGGTCATGGCCGACACTTGCTGAATCACCTTAAGATGATTGTCTATCTCGTGTTTATGGTCAGGAATATGCAAACAGCATTCTTCTTGGATTAAAGCACAAGTACCACCTCCCTCCGCTAGGGTGAAGTCGAGAGCCATGTGGTTTTGAAGCACTACAGTTCTCATGGCATGAGAGATTTCCACTGAGGTATATAATAAGCCCTTCCAAATAGTTTTTCAAAAGGAGTCAATCCTTTTGCATTCAGAACAGTTCTCATGCTCAACAGTGCCAGGGGCAGAAAGTACACCCAATTTCTCTGTGTTTCTACTATTAACTTCCTTAGCTTACTCTTTAAAATCCCATTATGCCTCTCTACTAGCCCTGCAGATTGTGGGTGATACGCACAATGATTTTTTAAAGAAATACCAAAATGTTTACTTAACTGTTGTATGGCCTGGTTTACGAAGTGTGTGCCATTGTCACTGTAGACCCTTTCCGTTATGTCGAATCTAGGGATGATTTCTTTAATGAGAACTTTTGCCACCGTTGCCGTGTCTGGATTTTTAGTCGGAAAGGCTTCCACCCACCTGGAAAACATATCTACAATGACAAGACAATACTTCTTATTTTCACATTTGTTCAATTCTATAAAATCCATACAGATAGTATAAAATGGATACGGTAGTGTAGGGAAACTCCCTTGCTTTGGCTTTAACGCCCCTTGTGCATGATGGTTATTACAAACGTGACACATTGAACAACATTTTTTAGAGTAGTTTAAGAATCCGAATGTCGTGAACACTTGGTTCACCAGCTGTACCATCCCCCCTGTTGAGACATGGCACTGCCCATGGCTCAACAAAGCTGCATATCTAAACTAATTAGACGGCAATATTGGTTTTCCTTATTTAGAGATGTACAGCCCCTTTTCGAGAATTGCTCCTCCTTTTACCTATCTTTGTTTTTCAACTTGCACAGTAAGTGTGTGCATTGTTTTTAACATTTCTAAATCTAAAATCTCAGAGGGTTGTAATTCCTCACTCAAATGAAATACTTCTGAAGCTGCCTGCTTTCCAGCTGTATCAGCTCTCGCATTGCCTTTTGAAATCCTGTCCTGTTGCTTGGTATGAGCTGTGCATTTACAGATAGCTACTTTCTGGGGTAACCGAATAGATTGTAAAAGATCTAAAATAAACTGTACATGATTGATCGGTTTGCCAGTAGATGTTATCATTCCTCAATTTTTCCACTGTTGCGCAAAAACATGTACAGTAGAGAAAGCATACTGGCTGTCAGTAAAAATGTTTACACATGTACCCTTTGCTAAGGTACATGCCTGTGTCAAGGCAATCAATTCTGCTGCCTGTGCAGATAAATTGTGTGGTAAGGGTTTCGCTTCTATGATCTCAGTATCAGAAACTACTGCATATCCTACTAGGTTCTGTCCTGAAGGACCCCTTTTGCATGAGCCATTCACATAGTATGTCACCTCGGCATCATCCAAGGGGGCATCTGTAAGATCTTTTCTAGGCATTGTCTTTTCCTCAATCACCTGCAGGCAGCTGTGTGGTGTGCCATCTGCAGGGTTTGGGAGCAAGGTAGAAGGGTTCAAAGTCATACATCGTTCAATTGTCATATGAGGTTGGCTCAACAATATAGTCATACAGGAAAGATGCCTAGCAGGGGAAAGATATGCTACCTTCTCTTTCAGTAAAATAATCACAACTGCATGAGGCACTCTCAATGTGAGAGGGTGGAACAAAACTACTGAGGCCGAAGCCTGTACCGCCATTGCAGCTGCAACTACTGTTTGTACACAGTGAGGTAAAGACCGTGCCACTGGGTCCAGTTGTGATGAATAATAAGCAATAGGGCATTGCTTGTCCCCATGCTGCTGTGTTAACACTGATATCAGATAACCTTGCTTACAATCTACAGTTTGGAAAAAACGTTTGTGGTAGTTTGGTAAACCTAAAACTGATGAGGACACTATTAACTGCTTCAGTTTGCAGAAAGCAGATTCTGCTTCTGGTGTCCATTGTAACAAATCCTGTGCTGCCATAGGCTTTTTATATATCAGGTTAGTCAGTGGTGCAGATTCCAAGGTGTAGTTTGGAATCCAGCTCCGACAAAAATTAGTCGTACACAGGAAGGACATCATTTCCTTCTTGGTAGTAGGTATTGGTGCTTGTAAAATTGCTACTTTTCTGTCCTCATCTAATGTCCTTCCCTCTTTGGATATTACATATCCTAAGTATTTAAGTTGTTTTCTCCAAAGCTGCAGTTTATTTCTGTTTACTTTATGTCCTTCAGTGGATAAAAATTGTAATAGCGTTATGGTGTCTTCTTTACTATCTTGCTGGGTGGGGGCCGCCAGCAGGATATCATCACCATAAAGCAAAATCTGACTGCTTCTTGGTGGGGTAAATCCCGCCAAGTTGCTTGCCATTTCTTGTGAGAATATTGTCTGACTTTCACAATATCCCTGTGGTAGTTGCGTATATGTATACCTTTTCCCCTGAAATGTGAATGCAAACCAATATTGGCTGTCAGGGTGTATCAGTATTGCAAAGAATGCATTGCTGATATCTACCACAGAAAAATATTTCTGTTGAGGTTTCAAATCATTCAACAGGGTGTGTGGGTCTGGCACTGTAGGTGCCCTTGGTATTACTGCATCATTTACAGCTTGTAAATCTTGGACCATACACCACTCTCCATTTGCTTTCCTAACAGGAAATAAGGGTGTGTTACATGGTGAATCAGGAGATTCCACCAGCACCCCTTCCTTAAGTAAAGCTGCTATAATAGGTTTGATTCCTACCTCTGCATCTTTTCTTAAGGGATACTGTCTTTTCTGTGGTCTAAATGCTGACTTTGGCGTAATAGTAACTGGTCCCACTGTACGAATAAGACCTACATCTGACTTTCCTGTTGACCAAAGAGTTTCTGGTATATTCTGTAAGGCATTCTCTTCCTCCTTTAATAGGAGTGCTAATCAGCTGTCTTTGCTAGACTGCAAGTGTACAGCTGGGTGGGTCTGAGTTATCCAATTTAACTTCTGCCTTTGTATTCCTTGTTCTGACAGTTCTAACTCTGTCTGCTTCTCCCATCTCGTGACATTTTCTCCTAAGTCTACCCATTTTACATTCTTGTCCTTAGTTAAGCTAACGTGTGGTAATCAATTAGATTTATAGAGTGCAAAGAACTCCTGGGGGAATGAACAGCTGGCTACACTGTTCCCTTCCATGTCCCAGTACAGATTATGTAATATCAATCTGTTTGCACGATTTCTAAACAATTCTTGCTCATATTCATTATCAGGTCCTGGTGTGTTACAATAATACAGAGTACAGTGCAACCTGATTACATATCAATGTCAAGGGAGGGGAACTTGCTGATGGCTACGTTCATCAACTTTTTGGTTACTGTCCCTGGACCAGTTGTAACCAAGTCCTGGCTGTACCAATAAAACATCTCACCCTCCGATTGCACTGCAAAGGTATCAATTTGTCACTGTGCTTCCATACCCTGCATAGTCAGAACTACTGCTGTACTAAATAGCTGCATAGGGTCTCTGCCCAAGAGATTCACTGGGCACTTTGCAGAAACAACAATTTTGCTTTTCTGTGTCAATCCTGAAACAGGATCAGTTATTGCAATATTATGTGAGAGCGGCTCCCGATACAGATGTCCATTAGCTGCTTTCACTAATATGCAATCAGGTGACTCTGAGTTCTCTGGCAGTTTGGAGGGATGTATCAGGGTCCGTGATGCCTCTGAGTCACACAAGAATCTGACTTCCCTCCCTTCTACCAGGAGTGTAACTTCTGGTTTTGTGTCTGCTAAATAGAGCTCTAAGCTCAATAAGGCCAAATCCAATATTTCATTTTCTTCACTATCCGTGACTTCCTGCACTTCCTCTATTTCTTCTGTCACATTCTCTACTCCCTCTATCACATTCTCATTTGTCCTTTCTCTGCTATCCCCTTCTAGTGATTCTTGACCATCATATAGTCAGTCCTCAC
>NC_056731.1:1331453626-1331466126 GCF_019279795.1 Protopterus annectens | reverse complement strand
CCTTGTGCAATGTATGTCACTAAGATGTAAGGCCAATCTCTTTTAAACATACCACAGATATGCTCCCATAGGCTTCATGATGGCAGACAGCCATATAAATTAAAAATCAGAAACACAAATGATAAAATGCTGTACATTGTATGTTTTTGTAGTGTTCACAGATGTATAAAGTTTGAACCTGAAAACATGAAAGCAATAGGAGCAATTATCCCCCAGGGTGCATCCCCACTATGTTCATTTACAGGCACCTGAGTGGATAAAGTGGCACAGGGCGTTTTATGTTTAGACAGTTTTTTTCCAAGTTTTGGTCATTACAGTAATTGAATTTACAGTTATTGGGCAAAATCTCTTTGTTAAATTTGTCTTACGTTAATAGATTCAAAAACTTGTTTAACATATTTCTGATACTGTGAGTGACAGATCCAAAAGTAGTAATGAACCAAATTGTTTGGTCCAAGTTTTCATCCTCATTAGTAACATTGTATTGCACAGTGTCCACCCAAGACTACTCCAAGTATTGGAAATGAGTAATGTATTTTTTTCTATCTGATTGTCTATTAAGGATCATTAATATCAGATATTCATTGTCAAAGAGACTCGGAAGACCTGGGAAGCATAAATCTTAAGATAATCGGGACAGTCGCTCTTAGTGAAAGCTACAGGAAATAAATCTAATATATTTGTTAAATATACTAGGATTATAAACTTTCTATTCTTGCTCTAAGACTACACATCATACATATTGTTTGAAAAGTGGCATTTAAAGAAATTGAGACATACTAGAAGCCAATATAACCATACCAAAAGTTATGGCATGTAATGTAAAACTCCAGAAAAAGTGATCTCAATGTTAATGAAAAGCAGATAAAAGAAATGTAGACAGTATTTTGTCTTTACTGTTATGATGCGAACAAGTCAGTATAAAAGTATACAGTGAACTGATAGGACTACAATCAGAAACAAGCCAAAACCCTGGCATCCATGCTCCCGCTCCTGCTTTGTCTGGCATGTGTTAGCATACTGATGACAATAAAGTCTGTTTTTTAAGTTCAGTTAAAAGAGCAAACACACACACATACATGCACAGCCACAGGTTTTGCTACCTACATTTGTTTTTTGAGTTTTCATCCTCCTATTATTTCAGTTTTAAAAATCAATAACAAAAAACATTCCAAACTTGCATGTAAACATCTTTGGTCATAGAAACAAGACAAGTTTTGTATAATTAAACAATAAAGCTGTAAAAGCAATGTTTTATCACAGTTCCACCTGATGTCATTTATAAAGCTAGTAATGACATATGTTTTTCATATTGATCACTGCTGCAGTAGCCTTAGCTACAATGGTTATATCCAGCCCAGGATATAACAACCGGCCAGCTGCCAAAGTTTCAGGGCACCTTCCACCTGTCCAAACTGTGAATTAATTTGATCTGAGCTGACTAAAAGACAGGTTTGGGTGCAAAGCCCATTACAGCTTTACTGCCACTTAAAAGTACACTCCTCTCCGGCTTCCAAAGACGGAAGGTCATCTAGCTCTTTTCTTTGCTGGGCAGGTAAGTCCCCTTTGGGGAAAACCTTTCCTTTTCTTAAATGTTCTTGATATATTGTTACTTCCCTTTTCAGGAAAGTAATTTTAAAGCTAGGAGTGTTGTTATTCAAGACTGTCACATTTTTTTTTTAAAATGTAACACTCATTTCTTTCTGTCAGTTTAAAAGTAGTGTAAGCTAACTGAAAACATTTTTTTCTGCTGAGAATATTTTTTTTCTATTGTGGGGTTGTCATAATGTTTTAATGTGTTTTTTACAGTGT
Organism: Protopterus annectens; assembly: GCF_019279795.1. NCBI lineage: Eukaryota > Metazoa > Chordata > Ceratodontiformes > Protopteridae > Protopterus > Protopterus annectens. The sequence goes on along the minus strand of NC_056731.1, from coordinate 1,331,464,314 downwards.
TTTTTTTTCTATCAAAAAAGTAACTTTTGTGAACTGGTAGTTTTACTGTCATTTGATGTTTGTCTTCCCTGAGAAAGAGGCACCATTTCTGGCTTGAATAGACTACTGTTCCAAAAATTGGTCCTCCTTCCACCCACAAAAAGAAAACGTTAGGCAAACTGCCTCTGCCAATACAGCAGGCTAGCAATTTGCCTCATCTGCAAGTGGGTGACTGCTGTCATCATTTGTTATACTTCAGACCATTCATGTTTTACCACCTATCCCTCTGATGTAGTGCCTACAGTCACTGTGGACTGGGGGTTAGCCACATCCTCTGTAGCTGTTGAGACCCCTCAGTGGGCAAGGAAGAGTCACTCTTTTTGGTCTTGGGAGAGGGAACAGGGAAGGTTTCTTTTTTCTATCAGAATGCTGTGAAAATCCCTGGGTAAGCAGCTGCTGCCATTAGTGACACAGTTAGGTACATTTTCCTGTCAAAAAGAAACAAAAAATGAACCATGTACCCACTTCTCTTCAAACTGACTTAGAGTTTAATTCAGGCTAATAATCCTTCTTGTGAAGTAGTTTCTGGTAAAAGAAAAAGGGATTCCTCTTTTTCTGAAGAGACTGAATGTTCTGAATCTGAACAGGGAGATGCTTATTTAAAGTGAGTAGGGTCTAGTTGTATAGGAGTTTGGAAACAAGAAAGGAAAGTAAGAATGGCTAGTAGGAGATGTAGTGGAGGTAGAGTATAGGAGACAGACTAGACAGTTAGGTTGTTTTGAGACTGTAAGAATTAAGAGTGGTTGGAGATAGAGGAAGGGAAGAGGTAGGAAGCGGCAGGAGAATAGTGTTAGAGATACATTAAGAGTGAGGTGGTGAAATAGGAGAAAGGATGGTGGTTTCAGGTGGTTGGTTAGAGTGGCAAGACCACTTTGTTTTTAGGTATTCCCTTGTGGCTAATTTGAAACTTCTGCTATGCTGGAGGGATTTTATTTCCAAGGGGAGTTGGTTCCAGGATATAGCTGGGTTATAGTTATTGATAAAGCAGTCTATTTTGGTTTTGGGTTTGTAGATGTCTAGTAATTCTTGATTTGAGCTGCATAGTATCCTACCAGGGGACTATTTGGATATGATAGTGGAGGGACTGGGGCAGAAGGAGGATAGATAGAGGATAGAGTGGATGATTTGTAGTTGGTATAGTTGGAGCAGCTGAGGGAATTCTAGCCAGTCTAGTTGCTGTAGTGTTAAGCAGTGGTGTGACTTGTAGGTTTGGTTAGCTGCAAATCTGGTGATCTTATTGTAGGTAGTTTCAAACTTGGAAATAAGTGGAGAATTTAGGTTTGTGAATATGTGGCAGCTATACAGGAGTGTTGTGAGTAATAAAACCTGGGAGAGAGTTATTCAGGCAGTGTTAATTAAGTATTTCTTGCTACGGAAAAGGTGTCCAAGTTTCTGATGAGTTCTTTTTACTGAGTTAGTAATATGGAGATCAAACTTAAGCTGATCATCTGTTCTAACACCTAGCAATTTAGTACTAGATTCAGCTGAGATGATAGAGTTGTTGCAGGATAAGATGGTAAATGTACTTTTGAGTGTGGTGATGTTTTTAGGGAGGATGAGTAGGAACTTAGTTTTTTTTTTTGGATTAAGTATTAGTTTGTTATCACTAAGCCAAGTCTCAATGGTGTGGAAGGATGCCTGGGTAGTTGAGTGGAGGTCAGTTGGGTTGTCAGCAATGGTTATAACAGTTGAGTCATCAACATATTGCACAAGAGATGACTGAGAACAAGAGGGGTAGACAAAGTTGGTGAAAATATTAAAGAGTAGTGGTCCAAGTATGGACCCTTGGGGGTCTCCCATTTGTACAGTGAGAGAGGAGGATAGTGCAAAGAGCCATTTAACTGATTGCTGGCAGGTAGAGAGATAGCTGGAGAACCAGGAGATAGTAGTGTGAGAGAAATGTACATTAGTGAGTTTATCAAGAAGGAGTGGGTAAGAGACAGTTTCAAAGGCTTTAGAAAGATCAAGGAATAGGCATGAGACAAGTTTGTTATCACGAGCTCGGGAGACTATGTTGATGAATGATATGAGTGCAGTAGTTGTACTATGCTTGGGACAGAAATCATGCTGTGTGGGTGTGAGAAAGTTTTCCTGGTGAAGGTAATGCATTACCTGCTTGTGGATGCATTTCTCTAGGATTTGTGAGAGTGGAGAGAGTATGGCAATCAGTCTGAAGTTGGATATGTCTGAGGAGCTGCCCCTTTTGTGAATGGGTAGAGTAAAGAAATTCTTCCATACAGTGGGGACATAGGATTCAGAAATGGATCGGTTGATTAAGATGAATACAGGATAGGCAAGAGGTTCAGAGGTAATCTGCAGGAAGTAAGAGGGTAGCTTGTCAACAGATGGGGAGCAAGGTTTAAGTTTAGAGAGTAATGACTTTACAAGTTGATACTACTTTGAGAGAAGGAGTTAGGAGGGTATGGAAGAGGTATAGAGTTTGTGGGGGTGCTAGTGTTGTTTCCGGGGGGAGAGAATTTATTATGGAGGTTACTGAGTTTATAAAACGATTGTTAAATTTGTTGGCTATGTCTTCAGGTGTTGCACTGGGACATGGGTAAGGAGAGGAAGGGTTTCCTGGATGAAGAGTCTGTGTAACAGAGCTCCAGAATTTCTTTGGGTCTGATTTAAGAGCAGAGGGAGGATTGGCATAGAAGTCTATTTTCTCATAATGGATGATTTTTTTAATTTTATTTCTGAGTTCTTTATATTTCTGAAGAAGAGAAGGGGTCCTAGTTTTAGTCCACATTTTCCAAATCCTATCCCTGTCTTTCATGAGGGTTCTGTTAGCTTTAGTGAGCCAGGGAGCAGTATTAAATTTGATTCTAATTGTGCGAAGAGGAGCAAGGGAGTTAAGAATGTTTAGGAATGTAGTGTTGAAGGAGTGGACAGCTTCATCTAAAGGAAGAGTGGTGAGGTAAGACCAGTTAATTTTGGAGAGCTGGTGAATAAAGGAGTTAGGACAGAAATGCGAAAGTGAGCGGGTGGTAATAAATTTAAGTTTGGTAAGGTGGGGAGTATGTCTGGTAACTGTTATAGGGCAGTGGTCGCTGAGGGCATTTGGAAGGGTTTAGGAGTTATGATAGTTTTGAGGGTGGGAGACCAATATCCAGTCAAGAAGAGAGCTGGGCAGGTGAGATTTATTAATGTAGGTTGGGGTTGTGATTAGTTGCTCATACCCATGTAGGTTTATACAGGAAGTAGTGTTGGGAGCTTGTATTTTAAGCCAATCAATATTTACATCTCCCAGTATAATTATTTCATTGTGGATGGTATGTGAGAGGTGAGATAGGATGTTCTCAAGTATGTTAATATTATCACCAGGGGGAATATAGATTTCTGCGACAGTTATGGTGTTGAAACTGTTAAGTTTGAAGTTGGTCAGTAGGAGTTCAGCTGGGGAGAAGGAGGCTAAGTCTAGTGTGGGACTGATTTGGGGAAACAACTTTAGTAGAGTATGGAGACTCCTTCTCCTTTCCTTTTAGGTTGATCTAATCTAAGGATATTATAGCCAGGAGGGATGATTTTACTGCCAGATGGTGTGGTTTTAACCATGTTTCAATTTGGGTAACTATGTCAGGAGTATAGTTAGCTATCCAAGCATGGAGTGTTTGAACTTTATTTACAAGGCTACTGACATTGATAGAGCAGAATTGTACTTGTTTTTGTGGGTTGGAGGGTTTTGCGAGGTTAGATACAGGGGGGGGGGGGGTTGTTCAGGGTAGTGTCTGTAGGGCCTGGGTTAGTATGAATGTCACCAGAAAGAAGTATAGGGTTGTAATGGGGTTTTACTTTGAGTAAGTAGACTTTGTTTTTTTTTTGTTTTAAAGGGGAGGGGGAAGATATTTTTATTTTAGGAATGGGAGTGGTTGGGGGAAGGATGGAGGGCCAAATTAGTAGATAGGGTTGTGGTGTAGTACTTGAGTTAAGAGTGGTGTTTGAGGGATGGAAATAGGGAGAAGGTAACTGTGAGTGATATGAGGTGAGGTGATAAAGTATAAGGAGTAGAGAAGGTAAGAGTATAGTCTGAGTTGTAAGAGACATGTCACTTTATGGGATGTAGAACAGAAGACATGAGGAAGGGGTGGGAGTAAGGTATAGTAGTCTTTGATAGTGGATAGTAGGTACGTGCGGGGAGGAGCAAAAAAGGGAGGTAGTATGAGAACAGGAAGTAGAGGGGTGGGGGATTTGGGAGGAAGAGGGAGGTGTGGTTGTATGGATAGGTATAATGGTAATGATATGGGGGGGTGGGTGGGAATGAGGGTGGGAGAGGAGTGATGTGAGTGAAGTGAACAGAGTGGGGCTACACTTTCCAGATAGAACTTAGCTAAAAAAAAATATCAGCTAGTTCAGGGACACTTACTAGAGATGCAGCACCTGGAGGGTTTTCAGCTGCAATTAAAGCAAATATGTCATCCAGGGTTTTTAAAACCTTTGGTGTGTTGTACCTGAACAATCACTTGGGGGGGTGGAGGAAGGGAGGGAAATCATCAATTGGAATTTAAAGTAGGAGGAGAGAATCCAAGGCATACAGACACACACACACACACACACACACACACACACACACACACATATATATATATATATATATATATATATATATATATATATATATATATATATACACACATATACTCATGTGCATATACATATATATATATATATATATATATATATATATATATATATATATGAATCCCCTACCATTTACCGAAATTACACTTATCCAAAATCCAAATAACTAAGATGACTCCACTGAAACATCATTACAATGAAGCAATGAACAGCCAATAATTTTAACAGAGAAACTAACCACTTGGCCACTAGGGTGAACTTTGCCTGTTTCCCCAGTAAAGTTGGTATATTTAGTTAGGGGGAATGACAAAGGAAAAAACTTCAAAGACCAATACACGTAAGGTTCAGTTAAGGTACATTTAATAACTTGCAGCAAGGAGACATACAAGATTTTGCCTAACCACTAATGGAAGTATGCTATTCTTATACTGTTTTACAAGACATGGCCTTCTATAGCTGACGTAATCAAACACAACTTTCAGTATTGTTCTACAGCAGATGTTGCTCAGATTTTCTGCTGACATGACTAAATTTGTGAGAAACTTTTTGAGAAAAACAACCTGGCCTTGGTGGGCACTAACCCGTTACAGGCCCCTATTGTACAATTCTAATACATATGTTACATTTCAAGGTACTTTTCTAACTCAGGCATAAGCAAATGCTGACTACAGTTCATATTTTCAAGCAGTCTTTGTTCTAATTATCTATAACTTCTACAGCTGTGTATTTTCTCACAGCACAAGCGGAACTCCTTGTCTAAGTTTCATAACATTTATACAAGTGGTATTGTTCTATTCATTATTTCCCTAACACAAGTAGAAGTCATCTGCTTCTCAGTAAATTTCCAATGCATGAGCAAAGATTTTAGCTGACAATACAAGGTCAGAAAGCATCTGCAGTTTGTACAGATTTATGCAGTATGAAATAGAATAAATGTGTTAACCCTTTTCAAGCTCTAAATGCACTAAGCATATTACTAATACATATACCAATACATATTTTTCTGACATTTCCCCCTTTTAATACTTTTATTCTACTTTCAAAATAAGCATAAACAGTTTGTTTTCTTCTCCTAACCTCTTCCATTTAGGATTTGCAGTTAAGAGAGTCATTCAGTTTAAACTCATGAAAGCATTTTCAATCTTTTAACAGTTCTTCAAACTCAGTACTTTGATATAAGGTTTCAGAAACTGATATGTCTATAAAGTCTTTAATCAGTCTTTTCATACAGGGGATGCCACAGCAAACACATACTCCCAGTAGGAGCATTCCTACACAAATGACAATCAGGATGTTCATTAGGATGGTACCCCACCCCCCAAACCATTTCTGTAAAAAGTCTGTCAGTGGGTTTGGGCCTGGTTTGGTCATGGCCGACACTTGCTGAATCACCTCAAGATGATTGTCTATCTCGTGTTTATGGTCAGGAATATGCAAACAGCATTCTTCTTGGATTAAAGCACAAGTAACAGCTCTCTCCGCTAGGGTGAAGTCGAGAGCCATGTGGTTTTGAAGCACTACAGTTCTCATGGCGTGAGAGATTTCCACTGAGGTATATAATAAGCCCTTCCAAATAGTTTTTCAAAAGGAGTCAATCCTTTTGCATTCAGAACAGTTCTCATGCTCAACAGTGCCAGGGGCAGAAAGTACACCCAATTTTTCTGTGTTTCTACTATTAACTTCCTTAGCTTACTCTTTAAAATCCCATTATGCCTCTCTACTAGCCCTGCAGATTGTGGGTGATACGCACAATGATTTTTTAAAGAAATACCAAAATGTTTACTTAACTGTTGTATGGCCTGGTTTACGAAGTGTGTGCCGTTGTCACTGTAGACCCTTTCCGTTATGCCGAATCTAGGGATGATTTCTTTAACGAGAACTTTTGCCACCGTTGCCGTGTCTGGATTTTTAGTCGGAAAGGCTTCCACCCACCTGGAAAACATATCTACAATGACAAGACAATACTTCTTATTTTCACATTTGTTCAATTCTATAAAATCCATACAGATAGTATAAAACGGATACGGTGGTGTAGGGAAACTCCCTTGCTTTGGCTTTAACGCCCCTTGTGCATGATGTTTATTACAAACGTGACATATTGAACAACATTTTTTAGAGTAGTTTAAGAATCCGAATGTCGTGAACACTTGGATCACCAGCTGTACCATCCCCCCTGTTGAGACATGGCACTGCCCATGGCTCAACAAAGCTGCATATCTAAACAAATTAGACGGCAATATTGGTTTTCCTTATTTAGAGATGTACAGCCCCTTTTTGAGAATTGCTCCTCATTTTACCTATCTTTGTTTTTCAACTTGCGCAGTAAGTGTCTGCATTGTTTTTAACATTTCTAAATCTAAAATCTCAGAGGGTTGTAATTCCTCACTCAAATGAAATACTTCTGAAGCTGCCTGCTTTCCAGCTGTATCAGCTCTCGCATTGCCTTTTGAAATCCTGTCCTGTTGCTTGGTATGAGCTGTGCATTTACAGATAGCTACTTTCTGGGGTAACCGAATAGATTCTAAAAGATCTAAAATAAACTGTACATGATTGATCGGTTTGCCAGTAGATGTTATCATTCCTCAATTTTTCCACTGTTGCGCAAAAACATGTACAGTAGAGAAAGCATACTGGCTGTCAGTAAAAATGTTTACACATGTACCCTTTGCTAAGTTACATGCCCGTGTCAAGGCAATCAATTCTGCTGCCTGTGCAGATAAATTGTGTGGTAAGGGTTTTGCTTCTATGATCTCAGTATCAGAAACTACTGCATATCCTACTAGGTTCTGCCCTGAAGGACCCCTTTTGCATGAGCCATTCACATAGTATGTCACCTCGGCATCATCCAAGGGGACATCTGTAAGATCTTTTCTAGGCAGTGTCTTTTGCTCAATCACCTGCAGGCAGCTGTGTGGTGTGCCATCTGCAGGGGTTGGGAGCAAGGTAGAAGGGTTCAAAGTCGTACATCGTTCAATTGTCATATGAGGTTGGCTCAACAATATAGTCATACAGGAAAGATGCCTAGCAGGGGAAAGATATGCTACCTTCTCTTGCAGTAAAATAATCACAACTGCATGAGACACTCTCAATGTGAGAGGGTGGAACAAAACTACTGAGGCTGAAGCCTGTACCGCCATTGCAGCTGCAACTACTGTTTGTACGCAGTGAGGTAAAGACCATGCCACTGGGTCCAGTTGTGATGAATAATAAGCAATAGGGCGTTGCTTGTCCCCATACTGCTGTGTTAACACTGATATCATATAACCTTGCTTACAATCTACAGTTTGGAAAAAACGTTTGTGGTAGTTTGGTAAACCTAAAACTAATGAGGACGCTATTAACTGCTTCAGTTTGCAGAAAGCAGATTCTGCTTCTGGTGTCCATTGTAACAAATCCTGTGCTGCCATAGGCTTTTTATATATCAGGTTAGTCAGTGGTGCAGATTCCAAGGTGTAGTTTGGAATCCAGCTCCGACAAAAATTAGTCGTACCCAGGAAGGACATCATTTCCTTCTTGGTAGTAGGTATTGGTGCTTGTAAAATCGCTACTTTTCTGTCCTCATCTAATGTCCTTCCCTCTTTGGATATTACATATCCTAAGTATTTAACTTGTTTTCTCCAAAGCTGCAGTTTATTTCTGTTTACTTTATGTCCTTCAGTGGATAAAAATTGTAATAGCGTTATGGTGTCTTCTTTACTATCTTGCTGGGTGGGGGCCGCCAGCAGGATATCATCACCATAAAGCAAAATCTGACTGCTTCTTGGTGGGGTAAATCCCGCCAAGTTGCTTGCCATTTCTTGTGAGAATATTGTCTGACTTTCACAATATCCCTGTGGTAGTCGCGTATATGTATACCTTTTCCCCTGAAATGTGAATGCAAACCAATATTGGCTGTCAGGGTGTATCAGTATTGAAAAGAACGCATTGCTGATATCTACCACAGAAAAATATTTCTGTTGAGGTTTTAAATCATTCAACAGGGTGTGTGGGTCTGGCACTGTAGGTGCCCTTGGTATTACTGCATCATTTACAGCTTGTAAATCTTGGACCATACACCACTCTCCATTTGCTTTCCTAACAGGAAATAAGGGTGTGTTACATGGTGAATCAGGAGATTCCACCAGCACCCCTTCCTTAAGTAAGGCTGCTATAATAGGTTTGATTCCTACCTCTGCATCTTTTCTTAAGGGATACTGTCTTTTCTGTGGTCTAAATGCTGACTTTGGCGTAATAGTAACTGGTCCCGCTGTACGAATAAGACCTACATCTGACTTTCCTGTTGACCAAAGAGTTTCTGGTATATTCTGTAAGGCATTCTCTTCCTCCTTTAATAGGAGTGCTAATCAGCTGTCTTTGCTAGACTGCAAGTGTACAGCTGGGTGGGTCTGAGTTATCCAATTTAACTTCTGCCTTTGTATTCCTTGTTCTGACAGTTCTAACTCTGTCTGCTTCTCCCATCTTGTGACTTTTTCTCCTAGGTCTACCCATTTTACATTCTTGCCCTTAGTTAAGCTAACGTGTGGTAATAAATTAGATTTATAGAGTGCAAAGAACTCCTGGGGGAATGAACAGCTGGCTACACTGTTCCCTTCCATGTCCCAGTACAGATTACGTAATATCAATCTGTTTGCACGATTTCTAAACAATTCTTGCTCATATTCCTTATCAGGTCCTGGTGTGTTACAATAATACAGAGTACAGTGCAACCTGATTACATATCAATGTCAAGGGAGGGGAACTTGCTGATGGCTATGTTCATCAACTTTTTGGTTACTGTCCCTGGACCAGTTGTAACCAAGTCCTGGCTGTACCAATAAAACATCTCACCCTCCGATTGCACTGCAAAGGTATCAGTTTGTCACTGTGCTTCCATACCTTGCATAGTCGGAACTACTGCTATACTAAATAGCTGCATAAGGTCTCTGCCCAAGAGATTCACTGGGCACTTTGCAGAAACAACAATTTTGCTTTTCTGTGTCAATCCTGAAACAGGATCAGTTATTGCAATATTATGGGAGAGGGGCTCCCGATACAGCTGTCCATTAGCTGCTTTCATTAATATGTAATCAGGTGACTCTGAGTTCTCTGGCAGTTTGGAGGGATGTATCAGGGTCTGTGATGCCCCTGAGTCACACAAGAATCTGACTTCCCTCCCTTCTACCTGGAGTGTAACTTCTGGTTTTGTGTCTGCTAAATAGAGCTCTAAGCTCAATAAGGCCAAATCCAATATTTCATTTTCTTCACTGTCCGTGACTTCGTGCACTTCCTCTATTTCTTCTGTCACATTCTCTACTCCCTCTATCACATTCTCATTTGTCCTTTCTATGCTATCCCCTTCTAGTGATTCTTGACCATTATATAGTCAGTCCTCACCCTCCTTGTCTTCCGTGGTTGCCTTCTTGTTTTTCTTGCAATCCCTTGCCAAGTGTCCCTTTTTACCGCATTTAAAACATTCACCCCTTTCCTTTCGCCCTTCAAAGTCCTCTGATCAATGAACAGATTGTTTGTCTCCCTGGGCATTTCTCTTGCCCTTTTTCCCGGACTGTACTACATAAACTTCTGCTCCATCTACTACAGAAAATACTTGGGCTTTCTTTTTTTTTTTCTATTAAAATGCCTTTCGGCATGCCTGGCATATTCAAGTAATGACTGTAATCTGCTTGTACAATGATCTACCATGTGCTTTGTAATAAAACTGCTTATGGATGCAATGCTGCCTTTCAAAAACGCATTCTTTAACTGCTGCTCATATGCGGAATCTTATGTCTGATCTTCAGGAACCTGCATTCCATAATGGTTATTAAAACATTCTAATAGTCTGGCATAATATCTGTCAATAGTTTCAACTTCTTGTTGGATGCATTGATTAATGCAAGTCCAGTCTGCCCTAGGCTTCCATTTCTAAGAGATGCGGTCTGTAAGACCTTTCACTCTGTTGTCTAACTCTGTGCTGCTATGTGGGAGGGGCCTGAGTGCAGTGTCACAGGGATTCCAGTCGCCACTAATCATGTGCCAATTTGGTCCCACAATTTGTCTGACTACTTTTTCTACCTCTACTCTGTTCTAATTAT